>NC_134077.1:56389163-56684163 GCF_965140245.1 Athene noctua | reverse complement strand
TAACAGATTCACATGAAGAAAAAGAGGGGAAAAAAATGCAATGTTCATAAAAACACAGTTAAGCATTGTCATTATGTGGCACTGAGTTGATTAGAACCAATAAGTGTCTGGCACAAATGGGGATCATTTTGACCTTGCCAATAGATAACTAGTTTAAAGAACATTTTGTGTATGAGTATTCTCTCAATTTAAAAGACTTTTTTCCCTTAAGCCAAACAGCTCCCATCTCCAAGACACAGTATGGTTGTACATGCAGCACAAAAATGCAAGGCAAAAGATGTTGTCCATGAACATAAAAAAACGAGCGTGTGAAATTACAAACCAGACCCCAAGTCCACAGAAGTTAAGCTTAGAAAGCAAGAAGATCAGTCAGATATTTAAATCGGTCTGAAATAATGGAAATGATTTGTTGTGATTCAGATTTAGTTTCTTCAGAAGTAATTTTCAATTTCTACAGCTCAAGAAAGGTGAAAGTGTATCATTATATCGTGGCATATTTTTAGATAGTGCATAATCTTAGTTCACTTGTCCACAAGATTTAGATTCATTTAAACTTCTTACCTCTTACAAATATATTGCCACTATTCTTTCAAGACAATAATAGCAGCCGATAAGCATCTTGATCTTATTTTCATTATTTTCTGTTTATCCACTTACGGGTAATTAATTCAGTTAGACTAAGTAAGATTTTAATGCCAGATTTCACCTGATTTCTATTTTCTCCATTAAATAAAATTTTGCTTTATCAGCTTCTTCCACATTCTTAGGTGGAATTAAATTTAAATGACAGTTTACATAGTTACCGTATGCTCAAGATATCCTGGGGGTGGTGGTGTATATGTAAATAGGTGTGTGGTTTTGTGTCTATATATTGTGGCCACACCAAAGACAGTTTGGTAGTAGGGTCTTTTATATATACTTATAGAAATACTTACTTATAGATGCTTATTTATATATACTTAAATATATATTAAAATTATATATATATAAAATACACATTATATATATAAAATAAACTATATATACTTATATGAATATGTATACAGATATTTGTATGGGTATATGTAAGTACATAGGTAATTTCTTGTAATCTAACTGGTATTATTTACTTACTCAGTCTTTATATATGACTACATCTAATTCACTCCTATTTGTGAAACTAGTTTTTAACTTTTCTATTGTAGCATACTCATATAAACATGAATATACTCTGTCTAATATCTACTGACTGTGGTTACTGATATATGAGGCATGAAAAAGTTTTTCAGTGGTACAGTTTTTATACTGTATGACAGGAAAGTCATGTTCCTTGTTAGGTTTTATCTTTATTGTAAATAGGTATGCTCTGATTTGATTAAAAAATAAGAAACTTGTAGAGATTTTCCCAATTGCAACAACTGTCATCAATCATGCCTACTCCACCTCTCATCCCATAAAAAACTTTTTTTTTGTCATTTGGTCTACTTTTAAGCTAACTTGCCACACCAACTATCCCCACTGCTTCACAGCAGTGGTTGCAAGACGTGTGTGCTTGTCAATCAGGAGAAAATGTTTGTTCGGCGAAATTCTTAACTGTGTGTCTCAGACATTTTTGGACAAATCCTCCTGACTTCAAGACCCAAATTTCCTGCTGTCATGAGAGGAGGACTTTCTCTAGTTTGATGACTATAATTGATGATATTTTTTATCTGTCATGTGCTCTTGAGGCCATTTCTTGCACTGATTAAAGTTGAAGGAAAGGGAAATGGGAAAAAAAACCAGAAATACTACTTAAATCATGAATACACCCATTTATTAATTTGTAAGTATAGTATTTATTATGTATAGCTGTTCCAAACTAGGGGTTTTTTTATTTACTATTTTTGAGAGAGTATCCATGTTATCTGCAGCATTAAGAGGTCCTCAAATCCCTCAGGTTTCTGGAAACTGAGCTAAAGAAAATCTTTTAAGATCTTGATAAAGCATGACACAGTCATGGAGATGGCACAGCTGCCACTCTGCCTGTCTACCCCTCCTCTGGAAATCCATAGAAATCTTGGTCTTCATTTAAATCAACGGGAGTTTTGTCACTTACTTCAACGAAGCCAGAATTTCACCCTGCAATTTAAAATACTATCTGCAGATGACAGGCAAGTAAAATGATTACCTCACTGTTCCCACTGCCTCTGTCATAAACTGTGCAAAGATTATCATCAGTGAAGTGCAGTACAGATGTTCCCTCCCTCATTCCTTCTCAGTCATCTTTCATCCTCCTCTGTCCTCTCTTTTTCCCTACAGTTCTGTTTTTTACTCTTCATTGCATTTCTCTGGCATTCAGTACCAGGAAGAGAAGCGCCTATGTGGATGATTCATCAATCTCGGCACTGGTTGAGACTACCATTATCGTTTACAAGAGTAAGATGGCTTTATAAATCAAGGGACAGTTTGAAATGAGGGATTTTATAAATACAATAAATTGTCTAATAATTATTCAGAAGGCTTTAAATTTATATTCTCTCAATAGGGGTTCTCTCATTAGCCACTCCACATGACTACACCACTCATAAGTGAAAAGGTCACCTCCTATATCATGAATATAAATTGCAGGCTCTTTAATGTAGTTTGGATATGTTTCATATATAGAGTGAGAATGCGAGAGATGGGAACATGTCTCCTAAAAGTTGTAATGCCCAGAAGTGAAGCATGTGGGAAATGCCTCCCATGATTTGTGCCCATGTTAGGAATAAGAATGTGCACTTTTAATAATGCTAATTTAATCTGGAAGTTGTTTATCCTTCAACAAGATAGAGAAGAATCTTTAAAGGAAATTAAAAAGTGGATGTGTCCAGATCTTTGTGTATTGCTAAAAGCTGCACAAAGGACATCACGAAATTCTGACTGCTGGAGTGACTATTTTATTGGATATTAGTATGAGACTTTTTAGTGTTTCAGCAGTCTCATGTACACAGATGTTATGTAAAAAGGAAGAAAATTCATATATGTCTAAGCAGCTCTATGTAGCCTATAGCTGAACAACACTGACAAGGTATGAGGCCTTTATGCTACTCTAACTTCATACATTAACTCTTCATAGAAAGAAAATCCAAGACTAGCCATTTATTTTTTCAGATGTTCAGCATGGAGGAATTTTTCTTTTAGACTCATATATTTTCTTCCCAGCACATGTTTGAACACACAAAGACTTCATCCACAGTCCAATGCATTTTTTCTTCCCAATACACATAGAGTGCATAATGTACATACTATGAAGACCTTACTTTCTGTGGTGGGTTGACCCTGGCTAGATGCTAGGTGCCCAGCTCATGGGTCAAGATAAGGACAAGGAGAGATCATTCAGCAACTACTGTCACAGGTAAAACACACTCAACTTGGGAAAAATTAATTTATTACCAATAAAATCAGAGTAGGATAATGAGAAATAAATGCCAAATCCTAAAACACCTCTCCTCCCCCCCCCCCCCCCCCCCCCCCCCCTTTCTTCCTGGGCTTAATTTTATTACAGATTTCTCTATCTCCTCCCCCATGGTGTCACAGGGAGATGGGAATGGGGGTTGCTGACAGTTCATCACACACGGTCTCTGCCACTCCTTCCTCCTCAGGGGGAGAACTCACACTCTTCCCTTGCTTCAGTGTGTAGTCCTTCCTACGGGAGACAGTCCTCCATGGACTTCTCCAATGTGAGTCCTTCTCATGGGCTACAGTGCTTCACGAATAGCTCCAAGTGTGGGTTCTTTCCACGAGGGAAATAGCCTGCTCCAGTGTGGGTCTCCCACAGGGTCACAAGTCCTGCCAGGAGCCTGCTCCAGCATGTGTTTTCTATGGGGTCTCAGCTTTCTTCAGGTATCCACCTGATCCGACATGGGGTCCTCCACAGGCTGCAGGCAGATATCTGCTCCAGCATGGACCTCCATGGCTGCAGAGAAACAGCCTGCCTCACCACGGTCTTCCCAACAGGTTTCAGGGGAATCTCTGCTTCAGCACCAGAAGTACCTTCTCCCCCTCTTTCTTCACTGACCTTGTTGTTTGCAGAGCTGTTTCTCTCATATATTCTCACTCCTCTCTTCTGACTGGTCTTGCACAGGGTTTTTTCCCCTTCTTAAATATATTATCCCAGTGGTGCTACCACCATTGCTCATGGGCTCAGGTTTGGCCAGTGGTGGGTCCATCTTGGAGACGGCTGGCACTGGGTCTATTTGACACAGGGGAAGCTTAGCATCTTCTCACAGAAGCCACTGTTGTAGCCCATCTTTCCACCAAAACCTTGCCACAGTAACTGTGTTTAAACTTAGTAATGACAGGAGCTAATATTTTTATCTTGGTGAAAAGAAGGTATCATTGCAATGTGACTTAATGTAGAGGAGACAAGGAAAGGTTTGAGTGATTGTGAGAGACATCAGTAACCATTGTCTTTTTACAAAACAAAATAACCAGCGTTGCCAATGACTGGTAATACTATCAACTTTCCAGAATATCAGTAAGTGAAGAAGTGTAAGATTGTCTTACAAGACATATAGAGGAGATGAATAACTTTTTCTTACTCCTCAGACCAGCTGTACCCCAAATGTATAACCTGTAATGTATTTCAGTTTCTTTGGTTGCTCCAGAGTGAAATTTCCAAAATGGAAAATGATATTGTGACCTTAATCTCACATGTGCTGTAGCATAAAACATCTTGTGGATTCAGGTATAACTTCAGAAGCCATTTGTCAAGTGAAGCTACATTCAGTTCCTAACACATGTAAGCAGATGAAAAAACATTGTTTTTCATTTTAGTAGGGCCATTACACACTGATGTTTTTTCCTTTACGTTTCAGAAAATAGTATCATATTGTCATTTAAAATCAGAAGACAAGATAATATGAACATATTTTCAACCAATGCCAAGGCCCAAAGTTATCGTAGAGAAGAGTGAGTTTGGAGGGCTTTTAAACAAAAATATGTCTTGATAAAAGCAGGTGAAAAAGGGGAAAAAAACCCCTATGCTGTAGTCATAGCGCTGATTATCCACAGACTTGTCCTTTCAGAGAATGTCTGATCTTGAGTCTGATTTAAGATAATGAAGTGTAAAATGAAATGTTTCCTTGGAAGGCAGTTAACTTCCACAGACTGAGGGCCATCAAATAAAAAAACTTCAAGAAAAAAAACTCCTAAGTAATTCACCAAACAAGGAAGCACACATTAAAATATAATTAAACTAGGCCAAAAACCTAAGTTCCTTCTGTGTTGTCAAAGAAGTGGATATACAGTGTATACAGTGGAATTTCCTATATTTCTCTAAGCACTCGTTCCTGGCATTAATGAACCTTTCACTTCATGTTGCCAACCAAATGTTAGCTGTTCTTCTGCATGGAAAGGATGATCTTCCTCTTTCCAGCATCTTGACAGGATTTGTTTTGGCAACTATACACACAGTCAGAAACCATTCTCACAGCAAGAAATAAATATGCTCTTAGGTGAAATGCCCATTCCACACACTTTACAGAATGGCTTAAATTCAGATTGAAGAGCTATCCAGACACCAGTTCAACCATCTTGTCAATAATTTTAGAATTCAGCTACAACACTGTCAAGTGCCATCAGTGTCAAAAACAGGACTAATATATCCTGACAAATTATCCAGAATCCCTATGTCTATTTCAAACCATGTTTTGCCAAGTATACATTCATGCAAGCAGGGATAATAAAAATTTTTCCCTCAACGGTCCCGTTAGATGGTGTTGGTGTATTTTTTCAGAACAATGGCTCATTGTTCTATGCCATTTGGCCATAACGATATCGAAATCTCTACTGTTCAGGATAGGATGAAGATAAATGGTTTGTAGCAAATACTAGACAAGTATTTCTGTTATAAGAGCAAAATGGAAGGGAGTTCACCTGTCATGATATCTCCATACAAGAGCTTATATTGGTTGACATTTTAGGTAAGAAACAAAAATAATGATCCCACTTAATGATCCCACATGTCACAGGATGGATGAGGTTGGAAGGGACCTCTGAAGGTCATTTTGTCCAAACACTAGAGAGTATTGCTCAGAACCATGTCCAGATATCTTTTTAAGATCTCCAAGGATAAGCTGGGTACTGGGCTGTCACCCTGGTATCTTTCTATTGATGGCATGTAGAAGAGCAGCCTTCATACTCTTAATGGTCGTTCTCCACTTGCAATGTGTACAGGACACAGGTCTGGTAAGCTCAGTGTATTGGACAGCATTCCCTACAGTGGGTAGCTCTTTGGTCTTGGGAAAAAAACAACCTCTGGAAAGCATCTTGATGTTTACTGGATGCAACAGCAGTCAAAAACCCAAGCTTGTCACACCATCCTACCAATGCACTTGCAGGCCACAGCTGCAACCTCAGGAGGCTGCTCCCCTGCAATTGGTGGGGTTCGCTCCCCAGAAGTGCTGGGTGTGGGACCCTGCTGGGAGGAGGGTCCTGGAGCTGTGCCCTGACTCGGTGTTCTGTAGCCCCTCACAGGCCCCCTTCTTCAAGCAGAGGGGGCATTGCCAGTGGTCAAGCTGCACTGATTGTGCTGTTGTGTGGATCTGTTCTCTCTGACCATATCGCTCTGGTGGTAGCTGGATGAGGGAATCATGTACACCTTATATTCATTGTCTGTTAGCACCAAGTGCAGCAGTTGGTTAAAAAGCTGCTTGCAGGGTAGGCACCTAACTTTCCTTCAGGCTCACACTTTGATGAAGGCAAAGCAGAACTTCTGTAAGCTAGGAAGGCTGATGTACCTTCAAAGGGTCTGTGGTGGTTTGACCTTGGCTAAATGCCAGGTACCCACCAGGTTGCTCTATCCCTTCTGCTCTTTCCCCTTGATTTCTCAACAGGGCAAAGAGGGGAAAGAAAATAAGATAGACCAACCCTTGTGGGTAAAACAAAAGCTGTTTTAATATAAGCAAAGTGAAGCAAAGGTCCACACACAGAAGCAAAAAAAAAACCAAACAGATTTATTCTTTCCTTCCCATGAAGAGACGATGTCGGGCCTTCTCAGGAGCAGGGCTCCCATACGCGTAGTAGTTGCCTCGGAGGACGAAGGGTGACCCCACCCCCTTCCTCATTTCCCCCAGCTTTATACTGACCAGACGTCATATGGTCTGGAATATCCCTTTGGTCAGTTGGGGTCAGCTGTCCTGGCTGTGTCCCCTCCCAAGATCTTGCCCACCCTGTCCCACCGGGAGGGGAAATGTCAGAAAGAGCCTTGGTGCTGTGTAAGCACTGCTCAGCAGCAGCCACAACACCAGGGTGCTACCAACACCCTGCCAGCTCCCAGCATAAACCACAGCACCATGAGGGCTGCTGTAGGGGAAAACCAATTCCAGCGCAGCCAGACCCAGTACAGTCTCCACCGCTTATTCCATACCATTTATGTTATGCCCAGGTCCCACATAACACTCATTTATCCATTCCATAAGCTTTCTTCACTCCTCCAGATGTTCAGTGACTTGGCTCCCATCTGTCAAGATGGATGTTCAGGACAGAAGTATGTTTGACTGTTGGACTCCAGCACCAGCTAGGTTTGGGTCATCATTGCACGTATCTGGTTCACTCTTCATCGTTCCTACTTCCTCCATCACTCCTGCAACATACAACTCACCCTACAGATTATTTTCCCCCCGAGGTTAAATGCCTTTGAGGAGCCCCATCCTCCCTCATTACCCACAAAGTACATCCAGGTCCCTGAGCAAAAACAATCCCATGAGTGGTCTTGTCTTTTCCCAAAGGAGGAGCATTTCACACTGCCTTCCCCAGTCATTTCCCTGTGTGTATTACAGGGACCTTATCTGTATGAAAGGGTTTTGTCTGGGAGGACCAGGTCAATTAATAGGACCTCTGGTGCTGATTAGCCAAGTGGCTTCTGCTAAATTTATATCCCAGTGCTTCCATCCCCCATTGTCCAATGCTCTCAACACAGTCTTCAACAGTCCATTGTATCTTTCAATCTTTCCAGACACTTGTGTGTAACAAGGGATGTGAAACACCCTCTCAATGCCATGTTTCTTTGCCCAGGACTTTATAAGATTATTTCGAAAATCATTCCTGCTCTCTGATTCGATTCTTTCAGAAGTACCATGTCACCATAAAACTTGCCTTTCAAGACCTAAGATGGTATTTTGGGCAGTGGCATGATTTACAGGGTACGTTTTGAGCCAATCAGTAGTTGCTTCCACCATGGTGAGTATGTAGCGCTTGCCTTGGCATGTTCGCGGCAGAAGTCCAAAACAGTCAATTTGCCAGGCCTAGCCACATTGAAAACTCAGCCATCGTCCTCTGTTCCAGGGAGACTTTACTTGTGTGGCTGCTTGATTGCAGCACATGTTTCACATTCATGAGTGACCTGTGAGATGGCCACCCCTCGATCACAAGCCTATCTGTACGTTGCATCTCTCCCAAGATGCCCTGATGTTTCATGGGCCCATTGAGCTACAAACAGCTCACCCTTGCACTCCCAGTCCAGGTCCAGATGAGCTCCTTCAAGTTTGGCAGCTTTGTCTGCTTGCTCATTGTTTTGATGTTCTTCGGTGGCACGCCTTTTGGGCACATGAGCATCTACATGGTGTACTTTTAGAGCCATGTTTTCCACTCGGGCAGCGATGTTCTGCCACAGTGCAGCAGCCCAGATGAGTTTACCTCTGCGCTGCCAATTGGTCTTCTTCCACTCATGTAGCCACCCCCAGAGGGCGTTAGCCAGCATCCAGGAGTCAGTGTAGAAATACAGTACTGGCCACTTTTCTCATTCAGCAATCTTTAGGGCTAGTTGGATCACTTTTACTTCTGCAAACTGACTTGACACATCCTCTCCTCCAGTGGCCTCACTGACTTGTCTTGTGAGACTCCACACAGCAGCTTTTCGCTTCTGATGGTTTCCTACCACACGACAGGATCCATCAATAAACAGAGCATAACGCCTTTCACCTTCTGGTAAGTTGTTATACGGCGGTGCTTCTTGGGCACGAGCCAACTCCTCAGGCAATGCTCCAAAATCTCTACCTTCTGGACAGTCTATGAGCTCTTCCAGTATCCCTGGATGGCTGCTACTCTAGGTAGCATTGGTTGCATGGTGCGTGGAAGGGATGCTTCCAATGTAATACAGGCAATCGTGGTGCCAAGAGGAGCTTCTGTACCAACAACTTCTGAAATGCTCAAAATCCCCTCATATGCTGTCAGTATCTCCTTTTCAGTTGGAGTGTAGTGGGCTTCTGATCCTCGATATCTCCAGCTCCAAAATACTAATGGTCGACCTCGAGTTTCATCTGGTATCTTCTGCCAGAGTCTCCATGTGAAGCCATGCTCCCCAGTTGATGTGTAAAGTACAGTTTGCACAGCTGGTCCTGTCTGAACAGGCCCAAGAGCTACTGCCTGATCTATATCCTGTTTGATGTGCTCAAAGGCTTGTTGCTCAGGACCCCATTCAAAATTGTTCTTCTTTTGCGTTAGTTGATAGAGAGGGCTCACAAGCTGACTGTAACCTGGAATATGCATTCTCCAGAATCCCACAAGTCCTAAGAAAGCTTGTGTTTCCTTCTTGTTGGTCGGTGGAGACATAGTTGCTATCTTGTTGACAACATTCATAAGCACATGATGGCATCTGTCTTCACAATATTTTATTCCCAATAACTGAATCTCTTGTGCTGGTCCCTTGACCTTGCTTTTCTTTATGGCAAACCCAGCTCTCAGAAGATTCTCATTTACTTGTTGTCCTTTCCTGAACAATTCTTCTGCCTCGTTGCCCCACACAATGATTTCATCGATGTATTATAGATGTTCAGGGGCATCACCCTTTTCCAGTGCAGTTTGAATTAGTCCATGACAAATAGTGGGCCTGTGCTTCCACCCCTGGGGCAATCGATTCCAGGTATACTGGACGCCCCTCCACGTGAAAGCAAACTGTGGCCTGCACTCTTCTGCCAAAGGAATTGAAAAGAATGCTTTGGCAATGTCGATTGTGGCGTACCACTTGGCTGCCTTTGACTCCAGTTCATACTGGAGCTCTAACATATCTGGTACAGCAGCACTCAGTGGTGGCGTCACTTCTTTCAGGCCACGATAGTCTACTGTTAACCTCCACCCTCCGTCAGACTCACACTGGCCATACTGGGCTATTCAAAGACAAATGTGTCTTACTGATGACACCTTGGCTCTCCAGTTGATGAATCAGTTCTTGGATGAAAGCCAGAGAGTCTTGGTTTTTGCCATACTGCCGTTGGTGCATGGTCCTCATAGCAATTGGCACCTGTTGTTCTTCAACTGGCAACAGTCCCACAACAAAAAGGATCTCCTGAGAGGCCAGGCAGATTAGACAACTGACCTTCTCTGTATTCACACTGGCCACACCAAAAGCCTATCGGTATTCTTTTGGGTCTTTGAAGTATCCCCTCTTGAGATAGTCAATACCCAAGATACAAGGGGCTTCTGGGCCAGTTACAATGGGATGTTTTTCCCACTTGTCCCTGGTCAAGCTAACCTTGGCCTCCAGTACTGACAGTTCTTGACATCCCCGTGTCACTCCTAAGATCCAGATAGGTTCTGCCCCTCTAAAACTTGATGGCATTAATGTACACTGTGCCCTGGTGTTGATTAAAGCCTGATACTTCTGTGGTTTTGATGTGCCAGGCCATCAAATTCACACTGTCCAATACACTCGATCATCCCTTTCCTCCTCCTAGTTGGAGGCAGCAGCCCTCTATTCCTGTTCTTGGTCAGAGTATTCACTGTCGCATCCTTGCCATGCCAGGCTGGAGATTCCTTCATCAGGGTCAAGGGAGATGATCTCAGTCTTCCTGTATCTGGGAGATTGCTGATTACTTTCTTGTGGTTTTACACCAGCTACATTAACAACCTTCCTGGATGTCTTTTTCTTGGCAGGGGTCTTTCCTCGCAATTCATGTACATGAGATTCCAACTTAAAGGTGGGCTGACCATCCCACTTCCTCATGTCCTCCCCCTGGTCACGCAGGAAGAACCAAAGTTCGCCACGTGTCATGCACCTGGGATTCCCTTTCCCTCTGACTGGGGCAGAAGAGAACTGATTTCTTGGGGTGCTCCTGACATCCAGGACACTTGCCCGTAGAGATGAGGAGGTACCAAGACTCTTTTCAAAGTTCTGAAGCCAGGAAGAGACTGCCTCCACAATTGGTGTACATCTTAGTCCTTCTCCCGCATCCATTTCTGGGTAGTACATCGCGGCCAAGCCGGCAGAATACGAGGATGGCGCACGTTTAATCACCTTCCTCCACATGGTCCCTGTGCACAGGACATCCTCTGGATTTCTAAGGGCTTCATCATTATCTGGATCACCATAGATGACTTCCAGCACTGCTAATTCTCTCAGGTACTGGACACCTTAATCTACAGTAGTCCACTTCCCTGGGGTGTCCATAAGATCTTCCTTGAAAGGATACCTTGCTTTAACACTTGTAAGGAGCCATCTCCACAGACTGGAAATTGCTGTCTCTTTTCCAATTCCCCTTTCAATTCCTCAATTTCTAGCAAGGGAACCCAGCTGTTGGGCTTCCTTACCCTCCAGTTGTTGAGCATCCGCCCCATTATCCCAGCATCGCAGCAGCCAGGCAGCGATCTGATCACCCGGCTGGCAGCTGTAGTCTTTCTGCAGATCTCTCAGTTCTGATGACGTCAGGGACCGGGTAGTTTCCACCCCCTGTTTGAGTTCTGTTATCCCCTTTTCCAATTCCTTTGCTGAAGGACCAGCTGCTTCTTCTTTCTCCTCCCTTAATCGAAGGTATGGGCCTGTTGCTCTCCTTGTCCATTGTTTCTTTTTTACTACTGGGGCAATCTCTGTTGTTGTTATTTTTTGAGTTCCCATCTCAGCCACAGTCCTTTGAGAATACTGAAATGCAGCTCAATAAGCATAGGCCAGGCCCCAGTACAGTGCTAGAAGTCACTGATTCTCACTGGGATAGGCAAGGCACCCTTCTATCAGGTGGTGTGTCAATTTTGTGGGGTTGCTTGCCTGTTCAGGGGTAAGATCCCAGGCTACGGGAGGTGATAACTGTCCTAGAAATCTTCCCAAATCCTTCCACTCCCCCTGCCACCCAGGGACAGGCCGCCTCAGGGCACATTTTGGTATTGACTCACCCAAAATTTGCCTTCTCTTACACGAAAAACATACCGAGCTCCACACAACCCACAATAGGTGAACAGCATTAATAAACAGTATCAAAGAGCTAACATAAGGATGATTAAATACCTCAGGAGCCTGCAAAATAAAACCACTCATGATGTTCCCAATTCCTTGCAGCATGTTCCCGAGCTTAGCAAAATAAAGATAAGCAGCACAATCAACAAACCCATGACCAGCACGAGAGCTTGTCACTTAATAACTACTATGGCTACAGCACACTTAATATAAAACTGCCATTGTCGTGCCCCACATTGGGCACCAAAAATAGACCGTGGTGTTTTGACTTTGGCTAAATGACAGGTACCCATCAAGTCGCTCTATCACTTCCCCCCCCTTCCCCTTGTTTTCTCAACAGGGCAAAGATGGGAAAGAAAATAAGATAGACCAACCCTTGTGGGTAAAACAAAAGCAGTTTTAATATAAGCAAAGCAAAGCAAACGTCCACACGCAGAAGCAAAAAAAACCCAAACAGATTTATTCTGTCCTTCCCATGAAGAGGCAGTGTTGGGCCTTCTCAGGAGCAGGGCTCCCATACGCATAGTGGTTGCCTCGGAGGACGAAGGGTGACCCCACCCCCTTCCTCCTTTCTCCCAGCTTTATACTGACCAGACGTCATATGGTCTGGAATATCCCTTTGGTCAGTTGGGGTCAGCTGTCCTGGCTGTGTCCCCTCCCAAGATCTTGCCCACCCCGTTCCACTGGGGGGGGAAATGTCAGAAAGAGCCTTGGTGCTGTGTAAGCACTGCTCAGCAGCAGCCACAACACCAGGGTGCTACCAACACCCTGCCAGCTCCCAGCATAAACCACCGCACCGTGAGGGCTGCTGCAGGGGAAAACCAATTCCAGTTCAGACAGACAGACCCAGTACAGGGTGAAAGCCAGCTCTGCAGGATTCTTGCCACCTTCTCATGGACTTGTGAGTGGGTTTTAATCTCAACCTTGTCAGGTCCTGTGATGAGAGGCTGGTGGCCGGAGAATAAACACCTGGCAACAGAGAACCCAGCAATGCAGGGGAGGTGCCATGGTGAGGTCCTCAGTACTAATGGAGTGACCCAACTCAGCATTTCTGAGAGTTCTTCTCAGGGGAGAAGGACCTTTCCCTTGTCGCTGGAGGGAAAGCCCCTGAGATGATAGAAGAAGCTGAAGTTGAAAGGGGCCTCTGGAGGTCACCGTGTCCAAGATCCCTGCTCAAGCATGTTTATGTAGAGCAGGTTGCCCAGGACCCTGTCCAGACAGCTTTTAAAAGTCTCAAGGACAGAGATTCCAACAGCTCTCTCGGCAACATGTTACTGTGCACAGTCACCCTCACAGTAAAAGAGTATTTATCTCTTTCTGTTGACAAGGAACCTGCAGCGTTTCAGCTTGTGGCTGTTGCCTTTTCTCTGTCACTGGGCACTGCTGGCCAGAACCTGTCTCTGCCATCTTTACACCCTCTCTTCAGGTATTGGGAGACCTTGATGGGTTTCCCCCTGAGCCTTCTCTTCTCCAGACTCAGCAGTCAGAGCTCTCTTAGCCTTTCCTCCTATGGGAGATTCTCCAGTCCCTTCATTGTCTTAGTCTAGCTTTTGGCTAGAAGGTCTCCAGTAGATCTATGTCTGTCATGTGGTGGGGAGCCCATAAGTGGCACAGTATGCCAGCAGTGGCCTTGCTGGTGTTGAGGGAATGATCACCTTCCTCAGCCTGCAAGGAACACTCCTCCTTATACAGCCCAGCATACCGCTGGCCTTCTTTGCCACAAGAGCACAGTGCTGGGTCTTGTTCAGCTTGCTCTCTTCCAGGTCCTCTGGGTCTGTTTCTGCAAAGCTTCATCCTGTCTGTTCAGCCCTCATCATACTGGGTTGCGCCTGCCCAGGTGCAGGACTGTGCGCTTCCCTTTCTGAACTTCACATGGTTCCTGTTTGCCCATTTCACCAACCTGTTCTGGTGCTTCATTTTTTTTTTCAAAATGAAAGGTGAATGGCAAAAGCATTTTGCTTCATGATTTAAGAACATAGTGTAATTTTTCCAGTAACCAGGGAAACAAATCAACCTGAAGGTCATGAGTGAAGCACTATCCTACTGAGTGTGATGAAGATAAAGGACTTGGTCCTCAGACATCCACATCCAAACTTAATGTCCTTTCTTTCTCTGAGTCAGTTTCCCTAGTCTCTACCCGGCATAACTTCTCTAAAATTGTTGGGTATATACTAAAAGACATCTTACTACATGGTTATAATTAAGGGAAGTCATATGTCCAGCAGTATTTTTTTCCTCTTAACACCAATCACCTCATATTCTTGGGAACTTCTAGTCACTGCTTAATTCCAGACTCAGGTCTGGTCTCTCTTCTTGATCAAAAATTCCAGCATCAAAGAAACATTTATGAATGAGAGCACTGTAGACACAGATATACTCCCAGGAATAAACGCAGATTTCAGTGAATCTCTGCTTCTCTCTCAGAAAATCAGTTAATTGGAAATTTCCTGAGTAGCTGTACATTCTCTTGTGTTTAATGAGACTCTGGCACTGATGTTTATTTTAATGCTCTTTGAGGTAGGCACATAAGTGTCTTATGAGAAGAATATGTTTCTTTTGTGGTCTGAGGTAGCTTTGAATAGTCATGTGTGTACTTACAGTATTTGTCAAATATGATCTTCAGTAGTTTACATAATGTGTAAGGATACAAAACATGTTTATCATTGAATATAATAGCACAGAAAGAACTAAATGTTTTTTTAAGATTTGAAATTATTTGTTTATGCCTACTATTGTCCATTTTCCCCATTTTTTCTGTGAAAATAATTCACCCATATGATGTCAAACTTCGCTCCCTCCGTAGCCCTTTCTTTCCATGTTTTGGTTTTTCTTCTCCTCTGATTTTTATCTTCCTTCTTCATCTCTTTTTTTTCCTTTATCTTGTCTTCTGGTTGCTGCTGCCACATTGTTTTGAGGCACAGGACAGGGCTCTTCCCATAGAGCAATCAGAAAGGTTACTCTTCAGCCGTTTGGAAAGCCTAGGGACACACAGGTTTTGGTGTAGTGAACTGAACTTAATGGAACTGCAGCTAACCCACTGTCTTTCATAACATTAGGCCACACACTGTTAGAAAATAACTTTCAAGTCAAAATAATCTTGTCATGTTAAAGTTCTACATCCTTATTCCTCCTTGGCATTTTCTTTTTTTTTTTTCTTTTTTTTTTTTTTTTTTTTTTTTTTAACGCAGAAGCAGCATTTTCAGTTAAACAAAGCAAACTGTAGCCTAGGATGCAACACCTGTCAAGGGTTCATAAGCTTGCAGTTTGGGTTGTGTTTTTTTCCCCTCCGTTTCACGTACTGTCTGGTGTTGTCTACCGCTAACAAGTATCACAGTGAATTTTCTCATGTTTAGGTAGATTACAGAAATGACTTATCACGCTTCTGCTGCAGTTATTGTAGGGTCATGAGGTCCAGAGGGAATATGACCTATAGTTGAAAGCTGCCTTTCTGAATTTTGCCATTTCAGTATGCCCTCATTCATGGGGTTGGCCAGTTCCAGGTATGAAAAAAGGCATGGTCTCACTGTATTAGTGCAACCAGGAAGAGCAGGTCCATGGTGAGCAGGATGGCTGTTACCCACACCATTGCAAGAAACCAACCATAGACTTCAAAGGATTTGGGGAATAAACATTGTAGTAATATTAACAAATTATGTAAATAAAAGGGAACCAGAGTATAAGGGAGCAATTTTCTTCTGTTAGTAACAAAAATACTAAAAATATTTATTTTGGAGTGTCTGTATTTCAATATATTGATGAAACATTAAGGAAGAGGGAAAGAAGCTTGTTGGTTGCCATCCAGACTGAACTTCATTGATATCTGTACTTTAGTAAGTTGAAAGAGGCTATTTATTTCACATGTGATTAACCAGTCTCTAATCTGAGAGTCTGTTTAACAAATGTGAATTGAGCAGTGAGTTTAATTAGGAGGTGCTCTCTTCCTTTCACAGCACTGAACTGAGTCCTGCTTTTGCTTACTAAAATTAAAACACAGGTGGGCTTCTGCATTTTTTTAAAGGCTTTTGTAATGAGTTTGTCCTTTTTTTTTTTTTTTGTATATCCTTAACTAGTAGCTGACAAGAAACTCAAGGAAAATAGAAAATTAAACTCCTAAGTAATTTTTAGTCTAAAACCTGATTGAGACACTTAGTTGATCTATCTTCTTAAAGAACTGAAGGAAATATTGGAAAAAAAAAAAGGCAGGGGAAAAGGAAACCCTGTTGAATAAAGCATCCAATCATCAGGTGTCATCTCTGGCACTAACATTTAGTAACTGATAATTGCTGTAACTAGAACCATTGAGCCTTGCAAATATCATCCAGTAAATTTTAATTAACACCCTGGGGACTGAAAAATTTCAGAACAAGCTCATGGGAAACTCTCCCCCAACCAGTGGCAAAGTGTGTTGAGTAATTTTAGATCAGCCTGCCTGTCAAAGTGGATCAGTGTCATCTTGCCACTTATGCTGAAGAAAATGCACCTGCTTCTACATGGAAATAAGGTGCATTATCTACCAATTTGTGCTGCTTATTTTCACTGCTGCCTGAGTTTGACAAGTGAGAAATATGAATGCATGGATTATTTATTCATAAACCAAGGGGACAGGAAAAGGTCAAAGAGGTCCATGGGTGAAAAGGAGTAATGTACCTGGGTACAGGACCCACCAGAAGCCTTCTAAATAAACATGTTATGGACTTCCACTAAAAGTCTAAAGAGGCAAATACTCTTACCTTTTATTTTTAATATATAAGGAACACTTAGTCATCAAGAAAGTTCAGTAGCATAAAATGACACTTCTAACAACAGAACAGGCAGTATATTAATAGACATAAACTTTCCTTAAAACTCTATAAGAAAGGGGCAGACATTCAGTATAAATATTCTGATTCCAATATTATGAATATTCCAACTACACTAACCAAAAATTTTCTACATATACTTAATACATATGACAATATCTAGCTCTGACTCTGCTTTCACTACAGAGTTATTCAATAGAAACCAATGAAATCAGAGCACCTGCTTATAAATTAATCTCAAGGGAGCAAATAATATTATTGGAATGAAATAATTAACTACAGTTAATATCCATAGGTCTGTGAAAGATAAAATCCATAAAAGTTTTCAGACTCCTTTGGCATTATTCATATTGGTCATATAGGACAAACTAAAATATTTCAGAAGTGTTGAGAACCTAACCAATGTTGCTCCCCAATAGGAAGTTTGTAAGTCATATTTAATTAAGTAATTAAGTGATATTTAGGATCTTAGCATTTTGTGCTTTGTTCAAACTAATTATTTCAAAATTTTCAGTCTAGGAAAGAAACATAAATGAAACATAATTTTTCTGTTGCTTAGGCAAAGCCTTTTCTGATGTCTGGGTGAGAGTCAGAATGCTATACACAGGGTGAGAATGTTTTTCTTACAAGTTAAAGAGCCTACATGCAGGTTTCACAACTATTTGTGCCTAATCTCCGGCACAGGGCAGGCATTCCCCAGATACTGGGCAGGTGTCTACTGTAATGTGTCTTGAAAGCTACCACCTGTGAGGTACCCTGAGATATTTCAAATAGATAATTTTATAAATAAATCATATCATAGAATCACAGAATTGTTTGGGTTGGAAGCGACCCTAAATATCACTTTGTTACAACTCCCCTAACATGGGTGGGGACACTTTTATTAGGTCAGGTTACTCAAAGCCTCATCTAACCTGGCCTTGAATATTTCCCAGGATGGGACATCTGCAGCTTCTCTGGGCAACAAGTTCCAGTGTCTCACCACCCTCATAGTGAATAATTTCTTCCTCGTATCCAATCTAAATATGCCCTCTTTCAGTTTAACACCATTACTCCTTGTCCTATCACTACATGTTCTTGTAAAAAGTCCCTCCTCATCTTTCCTTATAGGCCCCCTTTAGGTACTGGAAGGCTGCTACAAGGTGTCCTTCTCTTCTCCGGGCTGAACAACCTCAATGCTCTCAGCCTGTCCTCATAGGAGAGGTGCTCCAGTCGTCTGATCATGGCCCTCCTATGGACTTGCTCCAAGAGGTGCAAGTCTTTTTTATCTTGACAGCTCCAGAGCTGAACACATTACTCCAGGTGGGGTCTCACAAGAGCAGAGAGTAGGGGAAGAATCACCTCCTACTTCTCTTGACGCAGCCCAGGATAGTTAGCTTTCTGGGCTTCAAATATGCATTTTCAGGTCATATTGAGCTTCCTGGCAACCAACACCCTCAAGTCCATCTCTACAGGACTAGTCTCAACCCACTCATCGCCCAGCCTGTATTTGTACATGGGAATGCCTCAACCCATGTGCAGGACCTTGCACTTGGCCTTGTTGAACTTCTTGAGGGTTGCATGGGTCCATCTGTCAAGCTTGTCAAGGTCCCTCTGAATGGCATCCCTTCCCTCCAGCATGTCCACCACACCACACATCTTGGTGTCATCAGTGAACTTGCTGAGCGTGCACTCAATCCACTATCCATGTCACTGACAAAGGTGTTAAACAGCACTGGTCCCAGTACTGACTCCTGATGAATGCCATTCATCACCGCTGTGCACTCAGAAATAGAGCTGTTGACTGCAAGTCTTTCAGTGCAACCATCCAGCCAATTCCTTATTCACTGAGCAGTGCTTCCATCAAATTCATGTCTCTCCAAGAGATAATGATGTCATGAGTGACAGTATCAAATGCTTTGCACAAGTTGGGGTAGATGATGTCTATCGCTTTTCCCTTATCTACCAATGCTGTAACCCTGTTTTAGAAGGCCACCAAATTTGTCAGGCATGATTTTCCCTTAGTGAAGCTATGTTGACTGTCATCAATAGCCTCCTTTTTTTCCATATGGACTAGCATAGTTTCCAGGAAAATCTGCTCCATGATCTTGCTGACTGGTCTGTAGTTCTCCACATGTTCCTTTATTTCCTTTTTAAAAAATGGGGGTTATATTTTCCCTTTTCCAGTTAGCAGGAACTTCTCTGGACTGCCATGACTTCTCAAATATGATGGATAATGTCTTAGTCACTTCATCTACCAGTTCCCTCAGGACCTGTGGGTGTATCTCATCAGGTCCCATGGACCTGTACACCTTCAGGTTCCTTAGTTGGTCTTCATCCTGATCTACATTGGGCAATTCTTCATTCTCCCAGTCCCCAGCTTTGCCTTCTGTCACTTTCACAGTGTGACTGGAGCACTTGCTGGCAAAGACTGAAACAAAGAAGTTGGTGAGTACCTCAGCCGTCTCAACAGCCTAGGTAATCAGGTCTCACGTTTCCTTCTGAAGAGGGCCCACATCTTCCCTAGTTTTCCTTTATCACTGACGTACCTGTAGAAGCTTTTCTTGTTGCTCTTTCTGTCCCTGGCCAGATTTAATTTTGTTAGGATTTTAGCTTTCCTAACCTGATCCCTGGTTGTTTGAACAATTTCTCTGTATTCCTCCCAGGCTATATGTCCTTCCTTCCACCCCCTGTAGACTTTCTTTTTGTGTTTGAGTTTGTCCAGGAAGAACTTGTTCATTGATGTAGACCTCCTTTATTTCTGTATGACTTCTGCCTTGTTGGGATGCATCACTTCTGAGCTTGGAGGAGGTGATCCTTGAGTTTTACTGGGCTCCTCTTTTCTCCAGGGCTTTAGCCCATGGTACTCTATCAAGCAGATCCCTGAAAAGTCTGCTCTCCTGAAGTCCAGGGTAATGAGCTTGCTGTGTGTTCTCCTTGCTGCCCTGAGGATCTTGAACTCCACTATTTCATGGTCACTGCAGTCAAAGCTGCCCTTGAGCTTCACATTCCCCAACAGCCCCTCCTTGTTGGCTCCTTTATCACCTGGAGAAAGAAGTTATCAACACATTCTATGAACCTCCTGAACTGCTTATGCCCTGCCATGTTGTTCCTCCAACAGATAGAGTGGTTGAAGTTCTCCATGAGGATCGGGCTTATGAATGTGAGGGTGCTCCTATCTGTCTATAGAAGGCCTCATCCAGTCCATCTTGTTGGTCAGGTGGCTTGTAGCAGACCGCCACTATAATGTCATCTTTCCCTGCCCTCCTTTTAATACTGACCAATAAACTCTTGGTCAGTATCTCATCCATCCCAAGGCAGAGCTCCATGCACTCCAGTTGGTCATTGACATACAGAGTGACCACCCCTTACTTGTATCCCCTCTCTGTCCTTCCTAAAGAGCCTGTATCTTTCGATTACAATACTCCAGTCATGAGTCACCTCATCATGTCTCCACAATGCCAGTGAGATTGTAGCTCTGCAGGTATGTGCATATCTCACAGAATCACAGAATCATTCAGGTTGGAAAAGACCCTTGGGATCATCAAGTCCAACCATCAGCCCTACTCTACAAAGTTCTCCCCTACACCATATGCCCCAGCATCTCATCTAAAATGACCCTTAAACACATCCAGGGATGGTGACTCCACCACCTCCCTGGGCAGCCTATTCCACTATTTGACCACTCTTTCTGAAAATTTTCCTAATGTCCAGTCTGAACCTCCCCTGTTGCAGTTTAAAGCCATTCCCTCTTGTTCTGTCATCAATTACCTGTGAGAAGAGACCAGCACCAACCTCTCTACAATGTGCTTTCAGGTAGCTGTAGAGAGTGATGAGGTCTCCCCTCAGCCTTCTCTTCCTCAAACTAAACAGTCCCAGCTCCTTCAATCTCTCCTCACAGGATTTATTCTCCAGGCCCTTCACCAGCTTCGTTGCCCTCCTCTGCACTTGCTCCAGCACTTCGAGATCTCTCTCGTATTGAGGTGCCCAAAACTGGACACAATACTCCAGGTGTGGCCTCACCAGAGCAGAGCACAGGGGGACTGTCACCTCCCTACTTCTGCTAGTCACACTATTTCTGACACAAGCCAGGATGCCGTTGGCTTTCTTGGCCACCCGGGCACACTGCTGGCTCATGTTCAGCTGCTTGTCAATGAGAACCCCCAGATCCTTCACTCCCAGACAGCTCCAGCCACACCTCCCCAAGCCTGTAGCCATGCAGGAGGTTGTTGTGGCCCAAGTGCAGGACCTGGCACTTGGCCTTGTTGTATCTCCTGTTTATTCCCCATGCTATGTTGTTGTGGTTTTTGCTCAGAAGGTAACCACCACACAGCCACTCACCCCCACTTTTCCCTGAAGCAGTGAGAAGGAGAAAATAAAGCAAAAAGTTCAGTGGTTTTGAGCTCAGAAGATAACTGAGCATCACATAGCTGCTTGCTCCCTCCTTCACCCACAGTACTGGGAAAGAGAAAATAAAGCAAAAGGCTCAGGAATTGAGATAAGGACAGGGAAGGATGACTCATTCTAGTAATGGTCAAAAACCAGATTTGTTAGGGGAAGAAAAAAAAGAACATAAATTTAACACCATCACTAACAACAATAACAATTAACAGAGAGGACAGTGAGAAGCATTACCACATCTTAAAAACACCTTCCCTCCACCCCTCCCTTCTTCCCAGGCTGAGCTTTGCTCCTGATATCACTGCCTCCTCTTCCTAGCAGCACAGGGGGCAGGGAATTGAAGGTGCTGTCAGTCTTTCCCCTTCTTCCACCTTGGGGTGAGGGGGAACTTCTGCCATTCCTACCCTTCTCCAGCATGGTTGCCCTTTCACAGGAGACAGTCCTCCACAAACCAATGGTGACACGAGTCCCTCCATGGGCCACAATATTTCCATAGCTGCATGTTGTAATCTTCCCAGCACTGAACTACAACAGGAGCTGCTTCTTCCCACAGAGTCGCAGCCTTCTTCAGGTGCAGTCACCTGCTTTGGTCTGGTGTCTTCCACAGGCTGCAGGTAGGCCTCTGCCCCACAGTAGACCCCCCATGGGTGGCAGGGGGCGGCCCTGACATCTCACCAGGGGATACAGGAGAGTCTCTGCTCTGGCACACCTCTCCCCCTTCCTCCTCCTGTCTTCCACTGACCTCAGTGTTCACACAGATGATCTCCTCACAACTTCGCACAACTCCAGCTCCTCCTCACAGACTCCCTTTCTTAAATACCTTATAAAAGGGGTGCAGCTAATTGGCCTGGCCTTGGTGCAAAGGCATATCCAACTTGAAGCCAGGGGAGCTTCAAGAAGCTTCTCACAGGGGCCAATGCTGTAGCTCCCTCCTGCTATTACCAAAACCCCCTGCCACTCAAACCCAGAACATTCTACCCCTCACCTCTGCGATTCACAGATTTAAAAATTATTGTTAAAATTCACATTCACTACACAAGATAATATTTACATGAACACTAACAAAACAACCAAAACAAAATACCAAAACAAAAAACCAAAACACTCCCAAACTTCCCCATACCAAAATAAACAATATCACAATACCATATGCAATATACAAAATATAAACCTCATCCCTCCACCACACACACAAAAACTTCTTCACAGTTACAACGGAAATTCCAAAGGTCATTCTTCTGAGTTCAGTTCGTGTTTTGTCAGTTACTTTTCCCAGTCACTATACTTATGTCTCACATTCCTCTGTTCCACATTGGACACCAAAAAGGACAGTTGTGGTTTGAGCTCAGAGGGCAGCTGAGCACTGCACAGCCACTCACTGCTCCCCCTTCCACCCCAGCACTGGGGCATTTAAGTTAGGACCCGATGAAGCTGATTTACTGGCTGGAATTTCTTTGTGCTGCTCTTCAGGTGTTCTCCTGATGACTTGTGATCCCTCTCCAGACTGTGGGTATCCATTGCTAGCACTGGCATTAAACTGGTAGGAGTGGGACAGATTGAGGTTCCCCTTCCCTGACAACTTTACCTTAAAGCCCTCTTCAGCAGCTTGACAAGACTATGACAGAAAATGCTCTTCCTCTGTGACAGATGAACGTCACCAGCCCCCAGTGAATCCCATGGTCTAAGTAGTTGGAGCCCTGGCTGTGGCACCAGTCCTGTAGCCATTTGTTGATATGTTAGATTTGACTTGCTCTGGCCCTTTCACATCCCTCTTCCTTTTGACCACAATGATTAATGGAAAAACTCCCTGTGCTCCGGAGTCTCTTATGGCCACTCCCGGGGCTCTTAGTCCTTCTTGATACTCCTCAGACTGCTCCCACAGGTATCATTGGTGACCACATGAAACAACAGCAGCAGACAACAGTCAGTGGACTGTGTGATGCTCAATAGTCTCTCGGTGACATCCCTGATAGGAGCCCCCAGTAAGCAGCACGCCTCTCTAGAATGCATCACATTGGCACATGGATGCCTCCGTACCTCTCAGAAGAGTCGCCTACTACTATCACTCATTGCTTTTTCTTACTTGCACTGGTTGTTATACGGGGAGCAGATCAGGTTGTCTTGCCGAGCTCCATCATCTCTTGATGTTACAGTTACTTCTTCTTCAGCATGCAGAGCAGGAAGCAGCTCTGCAGGGGCACCTCAGGCTCTGAGGGAAGCCTCTTCCTCCTGCAGGTCCTTGCCTTTGCAAGCTTCCATTCTTCTGCATTATTGCCCCCCTCCCTTCCATGCATGCCAGTGAGGGAGTTTTTGGCTGCTTGGCCATGGGCTGTGGACCCACTGCAGACTGCACTTGGAACCAGGTGTCTAACTCCTTCTCAGCCTCCCTGATGCTATGCAGCCTTCCCACTGCCTCCTGCAGCCCAGCCACCTGCTGCAGGAGGTCCTCTGCCTGAGCACACCTTTTGCAGGCGGGTTTGCTGCCTGTCGCTTCCCCGGGAGAAAGGTCCAGACATTTCCTGCAGCCTGATGTCTGCACTGCAGCCTCTCCCTTCAGCAGCCCCCTCTGGGTAAACGCATCGGCGGCCACTGCTGGGATAGATGGTGCAGACTCCCCAGCCAGAACTTCTGCAATAGCAGAAATACCTCCAGACTATTCCCTTTTCATGGGCTCATTTCACAGAATTTCCACCTGGAATAGGATGAAAAAAAAATTGTATCATGTTTTGGGGCAGTAGCAGTCATCATAACTCTGATTACTAATGTAGATTAAACAGAGTATGTGGTTCCCGCAAAGAAATTGAAATTATTAAAATCATTTAGTCCTCAGGACTAGATAGCAGTCTTCACAAAGTGCTAACAAAAGTGAGGAATTGAAAAAGCTTTAACATATGTTGTTCCAATTCACTTAGTTCAGGAGAAATCCCTGAAGACTGAAGAATGGTCAGCATAATCCAATTATTAGGGAAAGAGCCTAGAGCTATGAGGAAATTACAGACCAGTTACTTTTGACCTCAGAATATTCTTGCATTTTTTAAAACATGATTGTTATAAAAGTGAAACTTTGTATTATCTAAATATTGAAGTACACTGAAATGAACTACTCTCCCTAGAATTATTTTATCATGTTCTCAAGCAACTCTCAAAGCAGAGTAATTCTGTTAAATACATTTATTGTCATTCATTATTTTGAAAATTAATAGAGGATTCACTGAACATATGTCTTTTCATCTCCAGATGATGTTCTTTAAAAACTCTGTAGGAGAGAAAGATAACCCAAATACACAGTTTAGGAATATAATGAGTTGATGACAGTGGCTTTCAAACTTATCAACAATAAATGGCTGATTTAATTTCATTCATCCAATTTGTATTCTCATTATTGCCTCAGCTCATTTTTAATTCATTGCCCCCAAAACTGACTTATTCCCTATCTTCCTTATAACCTCTTGGTGTTGGCTTTTCAGCTTCTAAAGCCAGACCACCACCAAGCTGACACAAATGACTAGCCTTGCATGAGGCTCCAAAGCAATTTGCTACCAACAGGGAAACCTTAACATAGGGGTGATCAGCTGACTCTGAATTTTAGCTTCTCATCTTTTCTGGTGAAGGTCATTGACTCAGGCTGGTGATAGCTTTGACTTTTGACTAAATTATTGTTTAGGTGAATAGCCTCAAGTATTGGTGTCCCTTCACAGCATCTTCAGTTCTGTTGAAGGTCTATGGCTCAGAAAATGCAGGATAGGATGCAATTCTAGTATTTGACCAAAAAATGTCATTTATCTCTTCTGAATTAAACAAACTGTTTAGTGGTTGTGATTATGCTTGTTACTGCTGACATTGCCATAGACAAATGTGAATTGCAAACTGAGAGAAAAACAACCAATTCACAGTATATTGCTTTCAGAAAGTTCATTACTTTAGTCATTGAAAAGAAGTAAGAAGAGAAATAACAGTGTAAACCTATCTTTCATTAATCCTTCACTAGCTGCAAGGTATATGAGTAAAATTTGTTCCACTCGGGAAGCTCTTACAAAAGCTGAAATCCTGCCTGGAGAGTCAGGTATTGTAGCAGGAGGAAGGTACAACTTTTTTTGCACTGTTGGGAATGTTTGTTATGCCTGTGTGGACATGGTGTGGTTTCAGAAGAACATACTTCTGAGACACTCCTTTTATTTGGAGTGTCACATGTTTTGTTTAGAAGCTGTGTTTTCTAATTTTAATAGTAATGAAACAATCCTATTTTGAAGTAACTGACTGTTGACAATATAGAGGTGGTCTGAAGTTAACCAGACATTTGCACAGGTGGACCATGTCTACACTGATCTCTAAATGGTTCTTTACAATGAAGAATGAACATTTAATGAACATTAATTACTGTACACATTAAATAAATTTATTTCTTGTCAGATAGGTCTCAAAACAAGATGGATAGTGGAAAATACAGTGCAACAAATCATAAAATTATATTACCTACATAATATCCATGTTACGAAAGCTTCTTTCTCTAATGCTCCTAACCTACCACCTTTCATAATGAACACTGTAGTCACAATGTGGAAAAAGCTACCTATGTCCAAGTAATTTGAAGGGTTATTTATTTAAATGTAAACATATTTTGAAGCTACTTCACAACACAAAGATATTAAAAAAGTCCATGAATTATATATATAAAAAAGACAAACCAACACATTGTTAAATATTTTCATTAACTTCTACAGCAGTATGAACATTTAATACATTCTAAATTTTGGCCCCCTCTTTTAAAACACTTTCTAATGACTTGGAGGTAACAGTAAAAAAGCAGTAAGTTGGCATCAATATTCTCTAGGAATAAATCATAATTCCAGAATGATAAGTTTCTCTCTGCAAATGTACTACAAAAAAAGCACTGCATATAAAATTAAAGGCACAAGGGTTTTTTTCACATTCTAACATAAATGCACACAAATTCTGATTCTGCATGTTTTTAGCAAACTTTTAATAGAAGAATTATGTTATATTGTATAAAAAAATGAAAGTTTGGGCTCTATAGGAAGGGAAGTAGATTTTGAACAAATTAACATGTGTTTTATAATATTTAAAGTGGGTGTAAACTTACAAATATTTCAGGCAAAATAAATTGTGATTTAACAATATCAGAAGTATTTTTCCATATTCTTATATTACTTTTACCACAATTTGGGGGATTCATTCTTTTAAACTCCAGCATGAAAGTTTTGCTTTTGAACAGAAATATTTCCTATGGTGTATTTTCTTAGATATTTCACAAGATCAGTTAAAAAAAGCTTTCTAAAAAGGCTCTCTAAGCTTGAGCATCAGAAGAAAGGTTTACAAATTAACACTTAAATGTATTGATATATTGCCGTATTTGTGCGTAAATGGTATTTCCTTTTCTAATCTCTTCTTAGTTTTTAGACCTGGAAGAAAAGCAGTTAACTAATTATAATCTATCTTAATGAATAATACACATCAATTAACTGCCACTTAGAAGTTCAAACATAGTTGTTCTATATCTATCTTCTCTCTTTAACATTAGTCATTGTAGTATCTGATCTTAAAGCTCTTTGCTGTGGCCCTTCTTAGGAAATGAGAATAAAATTAATGTTCATGGAGGTTTAGAGACTGACCCTAGGCTATGCAGCAACTCAGCAGTAGTACAGCTGAGACGATTAGCCAGCTATTCTGACTCCTTCATTTAGACATAGCTGTACTTAAGTATGTTCATTTATGAAAAAAATCTGCTTGAAAACAAGGGTGTCTTCAAATTTGATTTATCCATAGAACAATAACTGTTAAAAAGATAACACATATCTCAGAGGAGATACTTAATACTCTGACACAATTGAAATGCTCTGCCTTTTTTTCCCCACTTGAAGGGATTCATGTTGAAGAAAATAAGCAGTCAAAAATAATTTCAGTCACTTCCACATCATATTCTTTGATTAACCAACAAGCAGCATCCTACTTCGATAATATCAAGGGAGGAAAAGAGTGAAAAAAAGATAAGCCATTCATTTTTAAGTCACAAAGGAACAATGTATTTTTTGAAACGATCAGTTGGCATACAGAATAAAAAATGAGAAGATATCTTATTTCTTCTTATATATTATATAATAAAGACATTATTCAGGCCTGAGTTCTCAAAAATAAGGTTCAAAACATTTAGTTTGCTTTTCCACCAGCCTTCTCTCTTGCTTGGGATAAAAGTAGCAAGTTTACCAATGAAGCTCTTTTTCACCAGAAACACCCAACTGCATCAAAAGCTATCCTAAATGTAGGATACACTAACTTAAGCAAACTCTTATGAAATTTTTTTACAAGTTTAGAATTATAAAGTTAGTGAAATGTATATAAGCAGAACAGATAATTGCCAGTTGTGCAAGTTTAGCTCCTGCCGGGATCGGAGAGCACATTGCTGTTGCCCCTCCCCCACCGGCGGCCGGTCGGGCTGGAAGTTAGGCACAGACCCGGGCTAAAGTAACAAGGAATTTAATACAACAGAGTGATAGAACAATCTGAACAACAACAGTAGCAATGATAATAACAATAAACAGCAATAACAGTGAACAAGACAAAAGATACACAGAGAAATACCTCTAGATGGTTTACAGACAAAGGATTCCCGCCACAGAACAAGGTGAAAAGGTTCCGCCCCTGGACCTGACATCAGCATGGTATGAATAACCTGGCTGGAGATCCCTTCCCCCTCTCTCTCTGCTGGGAAGCTTAACCCTATCCTAGCTGAACCAGGACACCAGTAAATCGGGAATCCATTGGTTAAGATATTGATTTTTGAGGTGTGTAACTCAGATTCAGGTGCTCAATTTTCCATGATCTCATGGAACACTTCTACCCTGCCATTTCACATAACAGAACCACTGGACTGGAAGAAATCTGTTACTTTTTCCAAATAAGCACTGGTTTTGGAAATTATACAGCATATAGGAGACTGAAAGAACTAGCCTATTTTTATGCTAAAATTTCTGAACTACTTTTACAGGAAGAAATTTGAAAAGTTTCAGAAAGTCTTACAGTAGGGGAATAGACTTTGTAATTCAACTCTAGTTACAGTGTGAATTCACTGACATTCAGATAAAACTGTATTCTTCTAATAGCTGAAAGGATAACCAATACTATACCCTTTATTCCTACAAAGAAATGTTTAATTGTACATACAATTTAATTGATACTGATCTTGATATTCTCAGAAATGGAAACAGGAAAAATATTTTAATAGAAGTGCTAGCACCCATTCAGAAGAATACTTAAACACTTGTTTATATTTCATTTAATATGTAGAATATGACAAGCTTTAAGCACGTTGTTTTGCCAATTATTAGGCCTAGCATAAAGGACACAGCCAGCATAAAGATGAACCAATAACCAAATCGTATTTGATACAAAAGGGTCAGTACATGGGTGAGCGCTGGGGGTACAAACAAGTCAGTCAGATTATACATAATCAACATCAATCCCACCGACCCCAACAACGACACCACACAACCAACCATGGGTGGAATAAATGGTGACACACAGTCTCCCATAGAAGGGACAGGAGACAACCGAGTCAACAAGCCAAACACATAAGACCAAGGAAGCCACATACTGAATCTCTACAGAGCCCACGTTTACAAAGGCCAGACCTGACTGGAGCCCAGTCCCAGGGAGGCAGGAGGTCCTGCCCCAACAGGGAACTCTGCAAAGTGCATCCACCCCACAGACAGACACTGCTCCTTCCTGCACGGGGTCCCAGCTTTTATCCCTCAGTGGGACACCTGACCCTTGTTTCCTTAATGCAGACCCCTGGGGCTCATTTACCCAATGGCTCTGTCTGCAAGGCCGGCACCACCCTGGAGGGAAGCCTAAAGGCAAACTCACCCCCCTTTGTGCAGGGCTGTGGGAATCACCCATATGTCAGCCTTAATTCAGGGCTTGGGGTTGAAACCCCAGCATTTCACTCATTCAGTGAAGAAAAGGGTGAATAGAAAGTGTTTCCATGAATCAGGACACTGTGAAGAGTTGTATACGCCAATATGTCCTGTTTATTTGAATATTCTGTATGGAGGCACTGCATACATGTAACTACAAAACAAACAGGTAAGATTAAAAATCTTTAAAATATTTCAATTTTTTATTTTTTATTTTTAAGTAATCTTTTTACTGGAATTGAAAGTAATAGTGACTGCTTTGGAGCAAATATGCACTCTCAAATGTACAGATTTTTGGTTTGTCTGTTGTTCTCAATGGAGTGAATATGTGTAAGCTCTAGACTGCTTTCAACATCACTGATAAAAAGTGAGCTCTTCCTTGTATGTGATACCTAAGTGCTTCAAGGGGAAAGCCTTAATACTTTCTGAGTTGTGCAGCTGCCTTGGTTTTATTGCCTTCTGTTGTGCTAGTTAAGAGGTTCTTCAAGGTGAAGGTGAATATGCCTTCCAGGATTGAGAGACCATCACTTGGCCATAAGGCTGTAAATAGGAAAAGGTTAAAATAACTAAAACGTCTGTTCACAGGTAACACCAAAGGACACTGAGTATAGACTAACTGCACTGAACAATTTACTGATCCTAGAATCACAGAATCTCAAGTTGAAAGGGACCCATATAAGTAATTGAGCCCAAGTCCTTGCTCCTCACAGGACTACCTAAAACTAAACCATATGACTAAGAGCATCATCCAGATGTTCCTTCAACTCTGACAGGCTAGGTGTCATGACACTTCCCTGGGTAGCTTGTTCCAGTGACTGATGTGGCACTCAGTGAAGACCATTTTCCTAATGTCCAACTTGAACTTCCCCTGATGCAGCTTCATTCCTTTTTCTCGTGTCCTATTGCTGGTCACCAGAGCGAGGAGATCAGCATTTCCTCCTCTGTTGCCCCTCTCGAGGAATTTTTAGACTGTGATGAGGTCATTTCTCAGCATTCTCTTCTCTGAGCTGAACAAGACGAGTGACCTCAGCCGCTCCTTGGAAGTCTTGCCATTGATACAGAGAAATGATTACTTGTTTTGAGATTTATTTACTTATAGAAAACTGCTTAGCAACTTATTTGCTTATTTATAGCAAGTTATAGTATTTTTTTACCAGACTGTTTTGTGGAATTTTACCAAGGACTACTGTTCATCAAAACAAAGCAGTAAAATCTACCAAGGATTATAATGTTCAGCAAAATATTATACTTCTGTCCTTGAGTAACAGGTAGCTCTAACTAGTTGGAATTTTACTAATGAGTAAAGATAGCCATATACAAATGATAGAAGTTCTATTGATTCTCTTAGGTAAGATAGAAAGTAAACAGTCTGAAAAACACTCCTGTTATTCAAGAAATTGGCCAAGGGAATCTGTGCATTCTCCAGGGGAAAAACAAAGTGAGAAAAACCACGAGTCTTCCTCTAAAGACCCCCGAGAACGCCCCCCAGGAGGCAATGCGCAGGTGCAAAGATGACATAAACTGTTGACATCAGCCTTTCGAAATAACCCAGCCTTACTCATGCATACATATATTTGTATTATGTAATCCAATGAATATGGATATCCATACTCTGTAAGTTTTAGGTAAAATATGCGGTGGGTGTGCAAGCTTTGTGGAGAAATCCCCTTGCACCCCGGCTGGAGTAAACATACCTGCTTTATAACTCTATTCGAGTTGTAGAGTCTTTTTTCTGCGAATCACCATCAAGGCCTTTTACCATCTTGGTCACCCTCCTCTGGACACACTCTTAATAGTTGGATCTCCTTCTCATATTGAGGTTCCCCAAAAGTGCACACTGTAGTCGAGGTGGGGCTGCACCAGTGCAGTGTAGAGTGGGACAGTCACCTCCCTTGACCAGCTGGTCATGGTGTGCTTGGTGCACCCCAGGACATCGTTGGCCCTTTTGGCTTCCCGGGAACACTTTCAGGGAATCAACAGATTCACATTCAACTTGCCATCAACCCAACCCCCCAGATCTCTTTCTGTGGGGCTGTGCTCCAGCCCCTCATCCCTCAGTTTGTATGCATAATCAGGAATGCCCAGTCCCAGGTGAAGAATCTGGCATGTGCTCATGTTAAATTTCATGCGGTTGGTGATTGTTTAGATCTTTAGTTTATCCAGATCTCTCTGTAAGGCCTCTCTACCCTCAAGGGAGTCCACAGCTCCTAGTTTAGTATCATTGACAATCTTACTTAATTTACATTTGATTCTTGCATCCAGATCATTTATAAAAACATTAAAGAGCACTGACTCTGAAATTGGGCCTTGAGGAACCCCACTGGCCACCAAAATGTTATAATCCAGTTTACTATAACTCTAATCCCAACCCATGAGTCAACATATTATGGACTTGTCTGTGTACTGGATATTTTGTCCAGAATGATACTGTGAGAGACAGCATCAAAAGCTTTGCTAAAATCCAAACCCACTACACCTATTAGCTTTCCTTGGTTGACTAGGCGGGTGGCCTTGCCATAAAAGAAAATCCAGTTGATTAAGCAGGACTGTGCCCTCATGAACCAATGCTGGCAGTGACCAATGACTACATTTTCTCTCAAGTATTTTTCAGTAATTCCCAGAATAACCTTCTCCATCATTTTACCAGGCACTAAAGTGAGACTGACAGGCTTGTAATTACCAAGATCTTCCTCTTCCCCTTCTTGGAAAGTGAAATAACATTTGGCAGCTTCCAGTCAACTAGGACCTCTCCAGGCCTCCAAGACCATTGAAAAATAATTGAAAGGGGTCTCGTGATAACATCAGCCAGCTCTTTCAGTACCCTGGAATGAATCCCATTAGGCCCCATAGTTTTACAGTGCATCCAGCTGGAACAGCAAGTTTCCAACAGTGTCAAAATTGGCTGGGACTTTATCATCTCCCTAGTGACAGTCTTCCAACCCAGGACTCTGGAGTCAAACAAGGCTTTAAATGTCTCTTCTTTGTCTATGTCCCTATTTGTGAGGTGACCGTTATTACTACCCATACACATACAATGCTATATTTCTTTAGTTGGAGGATTCATTTATTTCTAGATGATGACAGGTTACCTCCTGTAGAGGTAAGCAACAATTCCATGGCTATTAGTCTTATGTTACGGATTCATAAATAAATAACAGTGGGGAAAAAAAAAAAAAAAAAAGATTGGCACTTTCTCCATCCTCATTAATCTTTAGAGGTCTTAGATCTGTTCTTTACCTTTAACCATGCACCTTCTTTTAAGGCTTATACTCTCAGAACTAGTAGCTTTGTAAGATTTTAGTTCAGAACATGAGCATAGTTTTAAAACAGATTTAATCTTTCCACTGACTTTGTTTCAGTCTTGGACTATGTGAACTGTGTTACTTTTCTGCAAAGCCAAATCAGAAGCATGCCAAATATGCTCTAAGTGCTACTGACCATTTCACAGGAAGAGAATATAGCTAATCTGAAGCAATTCCCTGCAAACATTTATATGTGGATATTGGATCCTTGCTGTAGAGAGTTACTGCTATAATGCTGCACTACTTACTAATATAGAAGAACCTCTTACTCACAAACATCTGCAGTGGATGGGAACAGAGAGTCATACCTAGTTAATGTCAGTCACTCTAATTTTCCTTGGTGTATTAGCCATACAGTTGTCACGTTTCAAAGCTCAGTTTAAAAAGAAAACAAAATAGAAAACATGTACTTTTAAAATCTCTACTTTCAGAGTCTAATAACATGTTAATCTCCATATCTGAAGTGCCACATCTTATCTCTCCCTAGGATGTTTCACTCTGAAACAAAGATTAGTGTATCCTTCTCTTCCAATTATTTTATGTTTCTGGTTGTAATGTATGACCAGTTAGTAACAACCAGTCCTCTGAAGATTAATCTTCAGAGAAATGACAAGGAGTCCATCCTCCATGGGTTTACACTTCGGTGCAACTTGTGGCAACAGGCATATATTTAGGCCTAGAGGGCTCGACATATGAGTTCTACACTATTGGTTGGGGCTTTGGCTTCATAGTGAGCCAGTCAGAGTTCCACACCCTGTCTGTCTAGGCATGAGAAGACTGGAGGTTCAGGACTCAAAATTAAATGTAACTCTCTGTAGATAAGTAACTGTAGCTTGTGACCAGTTAGGTTGCAATATATGTAAAAGCTTTCAACTAAACTGTATTGGTGAGAACAGAGAGGAAAATTCGACTCTGGTTTTTCAATGCAGTGTTAAAGTGAGACTTGAATTTGAATGTTCTGTCAAAGAAAAGCTAAAAGCATGGCCAGGATTAACACAGTTGGTAATCTCATCTGCTTGTCATCCCCTGTACAGTTGGAACACATACTGTATGGAACTTAGTACTGACAGAGACACGTGATTGACAAGAGAATTGCTCTGTCTTCTGGAAATGTACAACATAGAAGGCTCTTCCAGATGAATTATTCATTCAAAGCTTCCACCAACAAGAAACAAGTTGCCTTTGATTCAGGCGGTATTGTGACGAGTGGGATGGTGTTGATAATATTGAATAGAGAGAAGTATGATGATAATAAGCCTGAAAGAAGTGTGAGGACTGCATCTGCTAAATAAATTCAAAGCTACTTTGAAAGAAAAAAAAAAAAAAACAACAAACAATACACATAATGGGAAACTGTAAAATAGATAAGAGAACAACATTTTTGAAATTGATTTCAGTAAGCTTACAGTATGTGTTAAAAGGAAGAATTAAGAACTCTGAAAAATGATCTCAAAATAAAAAAAAGCATTGATACCTTAAAATAATAACATGATTAACTCCATTTAGAATTAGAGAACCTTTATATCCCTTGTTGAGAAATTTCAAAGTAAAGAAATTATCCTCCAACCCTCAAAAAATAAATGTCATAAGTGCTCATTTCATTTCAGCAATGGCCAAGAAGTAATACAATACTTTGTTTACAGAAAAGCAGTACATTTTATTTCCTTAATCCCCAATTCAAGAAATATTGTTGTTTATCCCTTTTCAACAAAGCAATACCAAGTATCAATTTTAACAGCTAATTTTGAGACACCTTTTCTAGGAAAAACTTAATCATATCATAATATAAGGCAACCACTCTTCTGCATTTCCAAAGGGAATACATTAGTGGGTCCAAAGCTAGATCTCGTATTTTATTAGTTGGGAAATACAAGAATCCAACTTGCAGCTTTGAGAGATGAGAAATCTCAGAATCTAATCTGTGTCAGATTTGAAATGAACCATTTATCTGTCAGACAGCACCATTCAGGTGGCTCCAGATACACTGTGACACCTCCTTCATGGAAAACAAATTTTTCAGAGGAAGTCTAAATCAATCTCTTCCAGAGTGAGAGCATTCTGGGTTTGTCAGCCTACCTGGAACACTGAGGAATTTAAACTTGATGAAATTTTGAGGCTATGTTAGAAGGAAATAATTTCATTTTCTGAGACAGGAATACTAAAATTCTGCATGGTACACGACAATACTTGCCCTGCTCTTACATTACTATTTTTTTCATCAATGGGAAGTATGAAGATTTGGGCATCTCTCTAACTAAATCTATGAGATATGGTTGCTATTACAAAATTTCTACCATGAAATGAAAAAAAAATATCTGTTGTATCAGAGGAAGCACTAAACAGTTCATATGCTTTTGTACACATGGCTGTTAGCATAGTCACAGCAAACTGCAGAGGAAATAGTTAATGTTAACACTTCTATTTTTTATTTAATAGAAGTTATACGATAGAGAATTGGTTTTCTTTTTAGACAGTTCTGGAATTTATAGAAGGCAAAAATGTCAAGAATAGAACAAAAAAAAACTAAGTAGAAGGTTGATAGAAGGGAATGTAATCTGAGGAAGGCTCAGGGAGGCAGCAATATTATTTTTGTGCAGAAATATTTTGTGCAGAATCAACCAAAGATGAAGTTCTCAGGATTGGAGAGGGCTAGCCAGCTGCAGGACCTAAATAGTCTAAGAAAACCAGCTGTGTTGGAAGGACTTTGTGGTTTACAGCCTTAACATACCATGAGTTGCAGGAGAAGCAACAAATCCTTTGAAGGCATAAGAGTAATGGGGATCCTAAGGTGTAGAAATGAAGAATGGTGCATTTATTACTGTTATGCTATATGCATTTAATAAATGAATAAAAGAGCACTAATACTTAAAAATTTGTTGAAAAACTCATGTATTTTTTTTTTGTGTCTGACAACTACATATGTGGGTGCCCTTTGGCTGGTACTGTTGGGTGAAATACACTCAAGCTACTATTTGATTAGATCATGACTATACCTCTGAAATAGAAAAGACAAGAAGGCAAAAGCCCATTGAATTTATGAAGAGCCTGAGAAGCTTAAAGAACATATGTATAATAAAAGGGAACCCAACCTAATAATTAAGAAAATAAATTCAAAAGTAATTTCACCAAACACATGGAAAAAAACTTCTAGCAAAATCATTACTGACAAAGGCAGGGTGAGAGGATCCAGTTTGCTACTTACAAATAATTAATTTTATTGTTGTAATACACATAACTGACTTAGGCAACGTTAAGCCCAGTTAAGATTGTTAAAACAACCTAAATGACTTGGAAACAAAAAACTTAGAATCATAGAAACAATTAGGTATGACAGGACCTGTGAAAGTCATCTGCTCTAACCTTTCTCAAAGCTGGACAAACATAAAAGTTGTAGAAAATATGTGCTCTTATGTTGCATAAAGCAAGATTTCTTCTAAACTTAAATATCTAATCTGTACTAGTTGTCTAGGCTCTCTATAGGCAATAGGAAAGCAAAGTTATATGGCATTCCAGAAATAACTCATGCCATGTTAAAACTCATGCTTTACTCTGGTAGGAAGAATTGTGTTCTTTAAAATTCCCATCTCTGTCTAATGAATACAGACAAAGTTTAGAGTATTAACAAAGCAAAGTTTGTTTAACCATGGACATGAAAGTATGCATTAATTTATTGTTCTTATCGATGTTAAATATTTTATAGACATTTTATTGTAATATGCTATTGATGTATGTCATATTAACGTGAACAAAACAAATTGGTCTAGATTATGATTGTCACTTTTAACACAGTGGGAAAAGCTTCAGAATTACAGTCCTCATATTGACTCTCGTTATGGTTGTCTGCAGAACAAACGATATTAAAAACAGAAACTCTTAAAGGGAAAAGTGGACAGATGATATAAAAGAGCAGCAGTAAGAACAACCAATGCAGAAAGACAAAGGTGTTGGGTTCTGCCATATTTATGCATAATACACAGTAAAGTTTGTAGTAGACCCTTTAAAAATGACAAATATATTACTGTTCAGCATAAGAGAAGACTATTGGCTCTTACCCAATATGCATTCTGAGTAGTGATGATAATACCTTACATTCTATACTTGGCACTTATACATAACCTTATTTTCAGACATACTGCAGATTTCAGTAATGTTAAGCGATTCCAATGGGAGCAGTGGCAATAGCAGCACATTCGAAAACTTGGCCATTTGTTTAGATACCTAAATATGAATTTAAGGTGTAGAAATTTGAAAGTATTTGCCCTTCTCTTCAGAGCTAACTGAGAAAGAAAGTTCACAACAAAGTATCTTAAAACAACAATAAATACAATTTCTAAATGTTCATCATCTGGTCATCTAAAATATGCTGGTAAAATATGGTCATGGCTTTTTGTTAAAGTAGTTTTTAAATACTAATGTTTTCATTATTTGATGGTCTAGCTTTTAGAGTTCAGATTTGAAAGTTTGGTGATGATCAGTTTTTTGAAAAGCAATCTATCAAAAGCTTTGGTCCTGTGAACACATAAAGCCTTAATGATGTTTGTAGAGCCTCAACTCTCTGAAATGTCAAAATGACTGTATAGGCCAGTGCAGGAAAATGGAGAAATCCAAAACGTTCCTAATAAAAAGCAGAGTGAATATTTTCAGTGGTAATATAAGGTGTATAGGAGTTTAAAGTTTGAGATCTTTTCAGTTCTAGCTAACAAATCTGAAAGAATGTATTCCCAAATGTTTAATACAATGGAAAATTTAGAATTTAGGTTGGTAAAACTATATTTTAGATTTGAAGTTCCTATATGGAATCCATTTTGTAAACACAAAATACCGCTTATAACTGTTCGAATTCTCTATTATGTAAACTTCTATGCTTTAAAAGACTGATTCAAATGAGTTCCATGAACAATCACATATGATGCAAAGACAGAACACAGAATTTAGAACATTACTTTGTACAATCAGCACAGTAGAGTTCTGTATTGTGAAATTTGCCCTCATTTATATAACAACCAGCAGTTCATTTATTTTTATATGTGGAAGTGGTTAAGCAACTATTTTGAAGAGGAGTAAATGAATACTTCCTCCTACATGGAATTTCAAGAAGTTTTTTTTTATTTCAAACAAGTTTAAACATTTCTGTGATTTATAAGGTTATATTCCCTTTGACCAGCATACTGCAGGGAAGATGTTAGTTTTGTCTGTGATTCATCCACCTGCATTCAATAACCATTTGCCTGGCCTAATGATAGGAAAAAAGCATTAGTTTGAAATACATTCTTATGCATTCACACTTGTATTGGAGGTCTGAATAAACTAAAAAGTGGTTCTTATTTCTCTCTATTCTTGTCTATCAACAGATTAGTTCTTTGTCATTTTCATCTAAATTAAATGAATATAACTTCACATAGATTTAGTAATTATAGAATATGAATGTGACTGCATTTAACATCACTTCTAACATGCATCCCCAGTCCTGCATTTTAGAGACATCATTCCTCTGGGAATCACTAGGAGCAGTTAGTTAAAAATTTGTTATCAAGTGGCTGAGTAAACTGAGATTGGCAAATGAATTGTGATTTTAATGGGACTAGAAGTCTGTAACCAAAATTCATTTTTCCATGACTTTGTTTCAGTAAACTCACTTGTTATGAATGTGTAACATCACACTGCTGCCCTCACACTGGGGAATGTAAACAATTTATTTGTTTGCAACATATTATACCATTTATAATAATGCTTCTTTTTCACTTTTTTTTTTTAAAAAAGAAAAAATATAAATAAGGGACACTCTTCATATTTCTCAATATATCTGTCAGAGTATATATCTTAAAATGTTCTATATGATAACACTGACTAAAAATTAAAAAGTGAGGTTACCTTTACAAAAGCAGTTTCAATGTAACAATTTTTTTTTTCCCAATTACTACTTTTGTTTTTGTGTCATGAATTGTTTTTCACTCTGATTTTTTGGTTCTTGGATTTACAGATGCTTTGTGATTTAATTATGCCAACCTTTTTGATATTTACATTTTTATCCTTGACCTTTCAAAATGATAGGCATTATAAACAACTTTTCTACAAATCCCTTTTCTAAGACCTATGGACAGATGATAAAGACCCCTTTCTTCTACTGTTATTCCTTAATAGGTTTAAACCTCAGTCAGGAAGAAAAAAAGTATGTCTTTTTAACTAATACCATGTCATCTCTTTAATCATGCTGATTCTGAATAATTCACCCACTGTGGAAGTTGCAGGGTGAGGATCTATAGCTCTATCTCTCACTGGGGGGAGTTTATTATTACTGAGTCTGACAGCAGAAAGCCCTGGCAGGTTAATTGCTGCAGCAAGAGTAGCTGGGAGTTTGCTGTGATATATAGTGACTAAAGGGAGTAAAGGAGATTGACTATGCCTGTTACAGCACAAATATCTTCATGCGCCTCAGGTTCCTCAGAAAGATATGAGAAATAAATGTTCCCTGTTCATTTTCTGTCTGCACAATACAAATAGCCTTGGGCTGAACATGGCAACCACAGCATACAGAATATATATAAAAAAGAGGAAATTTGCAAATTAACGTTATTACAAACATTCCTGCCTGAAAGTGCTGAAAATCAATTTCAATATATTTTGCATTTTAATGAGGTGCCAAAGAGATAAATCAGTTGTGTTTGAGGAGCACTTGGCTGGCAATGATGTTTTCTGATCATATAATGTCTTAACTAATATTAGATTAAGTAAAACAAGTGTTAATTGAAGGTATGGGAAATGTTACTGCTAGTTAATAAAGTAAGTTCTTGCTGGTTATGTGGAGTAATTCATTGAACTCAGACAGCCATTTCCCATGAACAGGTGCCCCATTCTTCCCTTCAAAACCAGAACACTGGTCAAAATTAGTGAGGACGATTGTCACCCTTCTAAAAACAAGCTTTTTTTTTTTTTTCAAGATTTGTTCAGACAGTCTCAAATAATTTATGTCTATGTATTATAATGATATGGAAATATCTTTATCAATAAAGATGCAAAAATATTCAGCATGCTTTTTCTGGAAAAGAACAAATCTCTTTTTTTTTTTTTCCATAAGAGAGTATGCTGTTAGTGGTTTTTAACTTTTATGTATCAAGATAAAAAAAAAATCTGTTTCTTTTCTACAAATATTATTCCTTTTATAGAGGAGGAAGTATATTTTCCACGGTGCTTTTAGAAGGTCTCTGCTGTGTGCTCTCTGTGAAGTCCAGAAAACTGACCTCTCCACTTGTTTATAGTTCTCCTTAACTGCACTTCACTGCCTTGCAGATCAGCTCTGCTCTTTATTGTGGTAATGAAAACCACCAAGGAAATTCCTTTCCTGAAGGTATTTCAGTAAGAAATATCAACTCTCAAATGTCAGATCACTATGCAAAGCACAAAACACGGATCAGTTTTTCTTCTGTTCACAGCATTTATGCACTAGTGTGACTCTATTGACTTCCATGGAGTTTTTAATGTCAGTTAAAGGAAGAGAGTCAAATCTACCCTAAAGAACAAGTTGCAATTCCTTGTTTCCAGTGAAAAGCTGGAGAAAAGGAAGAGAGTCAAATCCACCCTAAAGAACAATATGCAGTTACTTGTTTCCAGAGAAAAGCTGGAGACATTTTGCTGTGTTTTAGAGTTCCACAGAACAAAGTAGAGCTGGTTTTTAGAGGTCATTTGGGAAGGTGTGTCATATGCAAAATTTTAGCTGTTGAATCTCTTGCAATTGACATAGCAGGTATTGTTAAATCTTTGCTTTTAAATACAGTGAATTAACTGTTTAGAGGTCTCATATGCTTTAGTTGTTGCAATCACACAATTTAATTGATAGAAAATATGTAAATTAGAAAAAAATGTTGTGGACACTAGAAACTAGAAATGTGAGAGGAAGGGCTAGTTGCAAGCGATATGGAGTCTGCCTTGGAAAAAATATTGCAGTTTGTGTTAATAGTGGGGAATTAATTTAGGAAAAAGTTTAATAAAATGGCTAACCCTCTGTAAGCTCTATACTATCTTCATCTACATGTATCCAGATGAACAGTTTCAAATAAACCACTACTCTTTGCTTTTCTGAGTGGAACTTAATGCATTTAGAGTGTTTAATTGAAACGTATCTTCATTCTCATTTTTACTCTTGGCCTCACTGCTCTCTTCTTCAGGACTCTTCTTCAGGACATGTCTTATTTCCCAGTTTTGTATTGTAATACAAAAGGGGAGGAGGGGAAAGGTAGCCAATCCTTTCATCTGAGCCAGGGTGAGCTTAATTCTTTTTCTTGAGGTACTGATGGTGTCAGACTTTTAAAAGAACAAGAAAGTAACAATGGTTTTTAATGCAATTGTCTTTCAGTTTATTGTGCCAATTTTCTGTTGATACAAAGAGATAGCATGAAAAATGTAGTTATTGTTCATGACTATGCTTTGCAACTTTATCACTATCTGAACAGAAGCAGGTTAGAAGTTACCTTCCTTATAATCATGAGATGGCTTAAAACGTTCTTTAAAGCTTTCTTCATCTTGTACTGCTAGAATACTTACAACAATTTTTGCATTATCAAAATGCTCACTTATTACATTAGCATGCTGAATACAGTTCTGACATTCACAAAAGCACTATGCTTCAGCTCTCTGTCAGCACATTGTGAATAATCTACATACATGTATGAAGGAGAGGAAGATTTAAGTATGGCTTTGGCAAATGGGAGAATCAGTCCCTTTAAAATATCACAGTCAATGTTAATTGTAATAACACTGTTAATAACAAAACAAAAAGAATCAAAACCTTTCTATAAACAGTGTTTAAACGATCTAAACGACCCTTAAACACATCCAGGGATGGTGACTCCACCACCTCCCTGGGCAGCCTATTCCACTATTTGACCACTCTTTCTCAAAAAATTTTTTTCCTAATGTCCAGTCTGAACCTCCCCTGTTGCAGTTTAAAGCCATTCCCTCTTGTTCTGTCACTAGTCACCTGTGAGAAGAGACCAGCACCAAACTCTCTACAATGTCCTTTCAGGTAGCTGTAGAGAGTGATGAGGTCTCCCCTCAGCCTTCTCTTCCTCAAACTAAACAGTCCCAGCTCCTTCAATCTCTCCTCACAGGATTTATTCTCCAGGCCCTTCACCAGCTTCGTTGCCCTCCTCTGCACTCGCTCCAGCACCTCGAGATCTCTCTCGTATTGAGGTGCCCAAAACTGGACACAACACTCCAGGTGTGGCCTCACCAGTGCAGAGCACAGGGGGACTGTCACCTCCCTACTTCTGCTGGTCACACTGTTTCTCACTCAAGCCAGGATTCCGTTGGCTTTCTTGGCCACGCGGGCACACTGCTGGCTCATGTTCAGCTGCTTGTCAATGAGAACCCCCAGATCCTTCTCTCCCAGACAGCTCCAGCCACACCTCCCCAAGCCTGTAGCCATGCAGGGAGTTGTTGTGGCCCAAGTGCAGGACCTGGCACTTGGCCGTGTTGAAGCTCATCCCGTTAACACTGGCCCACAGACCCAATCTCTCAGAGTCTCTCTGTAGAGCCTCCCTATCCCCATGCAGATCCACTCTCCTGCTTACCTTGGTGTCATCTGCAGACTTACTGATGACACACTCTATGTCCTTATCAAGGTCATCAGTAAAGATGTTAAACAGAAATAGTCCCAACACCGAGCCCTGAGGAACACCACTTGTGAGTGGCCACCAGCTGGATTTAACTCCACTGACCACCACTCTCTGGGACGGTTCATCCAGCCAGTGCTTGACCCAGCAGACCGTGTGCTCATCCAGGCCATGGGCAGCCAGTTTTTCTATGAGAATTCTATGGGCAACTGTGTCGAATGCTTTTTGAAAATCCGGGTAAACAATACCCACATCTTGTCATAGAAGCAGATCGGGTTTGTCAGGCAGGAGCTGCCTTTCATAACCCCATGCTGACTGGGCCTGACCCCCTGGTTGTCCATTATATGACTTGTAAGGTCGCTCTAGATGACCTGCTCCGTGACCTTCCCTGGCACCGAGGTCAGACTGACAGGTCTGTAGTTCCCTGGATCCTCCTTTCTGCCTCTCTTGTAGATGGGTGTCACATTTGCCACCCTCCAGTCCAATGGCACCTCCCCAGTCAGCCATGACTTCAGGTAAATCATGGACAGCAGCCTGGCGAGCACATCTGCCAACTCCTTCAGCGCCCTTGGGTGTCACCCATCCAGTCCCACAGACTTGTGTGCATCCAAGTGGTGCAGCAGGTCTCTGACCACCTCCTCTTCAGCTGTGCTGACCTCAGTCTGCTTCCCCTCCCCATCTCCCAGCTCATGGGGCTGGGTGTGCAGGGAACAGCCAGTTCCACTGCTAAAGGCTGAGGCAAAGTAGGCGTTGAGCACCTCAGCCTTTTCCTCATCCTTAGTTACCATGTTTCCCTCTGCATCCAGTAAAGGAGGGAGATTTTCCCTAATCCTCCTTTAGTTGTTAATGAATTTATAGAAACATTTTTCATTATCTTTAACAGCTGTAGCCAGGTTGAGCTCTGGCTGTGCTTTGCCTCTCCTGATGTTCTCCCTGCATAACTTCACTACATCTTTATAGTCTTCATGAGAGACCTGCCCCCTCTTCCAAAGGCAATAGATTCTCCTTTTGTTCTTGGGATCCAGCCAAAGGTCCCTGTTTAACCAGGCCAGTCTCCTTCCCTGCCTGTTCATTTTTCACCATGGGGGAACAGCCTGAGTGTTTGTACTAGACCACATGCGCTAAGGTTGATATAATTTTGACATGTGAAAACATGATTTCCTAACTCACATTGTTTTCCCACTGAAATTTTACATATTTCAGAGTCTTGAATGAATTCTGCATTATGGTCAACTACTTTCCCTATATGTAGGAATAAAAGAATACTGGAAAAATTGTAAGTGATAAAGAGAGGCAGAAAGATTCAAAGACATACATCACAGCTGAATTTCTTTTTATCTCATAATATAACTGACTTAGAGTTTATGGGGCCCACAAACTATCTTTCTTCACTCTGTGCTTATCTTTTATTTCTAGGGCACTCTCGAGGGCATAGGATGTTACTGATCATTATATTACAGTTTTATATGTCTTTCTAAATGCCCTGGACCATGATAAGGGCATACACCTCTGTGTTCTCTCATGAGCAAGAAACATACCTTCTTTCTTAACTGCTTTAAGCCTTGATTCTTTTCTCCCAGTCTTTGTTAAAACTATGTTTATTGCCCCTATATACAATTCCATGTCCTAAAATTCCATTTCTTGAACAGATATGACACTTGTACTTGAAAATGCTGTGGGAATTAAAATGTTAAGTAACCCATATAAAATATTTAGAGAATAATTAAAATATTTGTCATATACCAGTAATGACATCACATATTTTTGATTTTTTAAAAGTGTCTTTTAAAAAATATGCCATGTAAAATACCCTGGTAAGTCAAAAATTAAATTTACCTTCTTTTGTCAGATCAGTGACCCTTCAGAATAATGTAAATTTACAACAATTAAGCACTACTCATAGACAGTCAGACGTAATAAATATAACTTAATCCATATCATTGCAAAGTCGTCTAAATCTTAGGGGAAAAAAAAAAATAATAAAAAACCCCTTGGCTTTTAGCAAATTACCTACTAGAGTTTTTCCTTCTTTAAAGCAGAAGCTAAAAAGCAAACAATAAAAACACACTATTCTGCAGTTCATAATCTATGTGTATCTTCATGAGCACAGTTTAATTCCTTATAATGGATAAATATATCCAGATTTCACTGAATTAGATGGGATGAAGATTTGTTCTCTGCACACAAAATAAAAATAGGTGTGAGATTATTTCATATCTAAAATTTTACAGATGTGGCATCTTTACTTTAAAGTAGGTTCCTCAGTCGCTTCTAGCATGATTTTACAGTAAAAGAGTAAAGGAGAAAAGTAGATGATGAGTTCTGTGTTAAGAGCTAATATACTCTAGTACATAATTTCTAGTACTAATTTCTAATGAACATACACAGAAAAATTTCACCATGCAAATTAGCAAACTGCTTCATTTCAAGAGTTTCCTAATGAAAACAGAGATTGTATTTAACAACAAAAGAAAGATTAGAAAGCGTAGTCTTACTATAGCATGTTAGGCTCATAGTAATAAGATTACAAAATTGAGCCCTTAGGAAATGACTCAGAAAATTAATTAAAATTGCTAATAAATCATGCTGGCTTGATGTCCTAATGGCAGTGTGCTGTGCACTGACACATGAGAGACAGTCTGATTTCTCTGCTACAGTCTTCCTCACTCCTTGAGGCAGTAAGAGCTAGCAGTATTGTGGAAACAGAATATTTAGTCCAAGCAACTGTAGGGACAAGAGAATCAAGTCTTAGGGGATTTAGCAGTGATCCTTGCAATTGATTAAAGACTGACATTGAATTCTTTCAAGCTGGAACCTTCTGTAGCATGAAGCTTTTGCAGGGATGTTGTATAAAATAAGATAAAAAGAGCTTCTGGACTTGATGAAAAATCTGGGGTTTAAGGAGTATAGGGATTTGTTTACACTTAATAGAATGGTGGTATAAAAAAGGATAAAGAGAGCATCTAACTGTCGTCTTAGAAGAAAAAATGTAATTAAGCATATGTTTTATAAGCATATATTTTTATAAGCATACCAAGGAGGGGTAAATTAGATAGTGTAAATGGTGTTTACACTTGTCACAGCAACCCTGTTCCCTTAAAAATACTTTACTACATGGAAGATGGTGGGGGGAATTGCTCATAAAGTAATTTTAAAATATTTTTGCCTTAAAAGATAGTGCAGGCCATTTCTATTGTCCTGCATATCTAGAAACCTCTGCCAAGTAATGTAGGTCATCTTCCAGGAGACTGCTGGAAGCAGTGCAATAGAGAATCTGTCAGAGTCCTGCCTGAAAGACCCTGCAGTAGGTGACATACCCATTTTAGGACAGCTCTATCCATTCAGAGCTAAAATTTCTTTTAAAAGTACTTAGATACAAGCATGGGCATGTTAGCAACTCCTAATTGCCTATTTTAACCAGTCCAAACCCTTTACCTTTGAACTCAAGAGGGAAACAACTTAGCCAACTGCCTGGCAGTCAGATTGATGGATATGTAGCTAATTACCACAATTCCGATGAACTTGAAACCAGTTTCCATGTGAGAGACAGAGAACTAAGCTCAGGAAATAACTGACAAGATAACTACTATGCTCTGCCACTGTTCATGTAGGAATAATCAACATCTTTCCTGTTGTAACACTACATAGTCAGTCTTAGACAATAAAACACTTGAGATCTTTCTGGTTTTTCACCTGCCTGTAAAGGTCCATCTTGAAATTCATAGCCTTCAGCCTTCCCAGCACAGTCACAATTTCTGTGCATGACTAGAATAAATTCTATAATGTTTTGCCCTGATAACAGAGCTATTTGTAGCAGAGTCCACAAAAATATTAGAAATATTAGTCAGTATTCATCTGCAAGTTCTCCTAGGTCTTTGTGCCTAAAGGCAGGGTTCAAGAAGGAGAGGAATTGCCAGAACTGAGTGAGAAGCAAGTCAGAGATCTAGTCCATGGAACAAAGTTTGCATCTGAAGATGCTGACAAAGTTTTCTGATGTCCTTTCAAAGTTGGTCCCTATCATTGAAATGGCATGGAGACTGAGCAATTTTTCTGACACCTACAGAAAGATAAATATTGCATTCGTCTTTAAAACATGCCAAAAGAATGATCCAAAGAAGTTCAGGCTGGTCAGCCTTGCTTCAGTCTCAGGGAAAATCATGGATCCAGGGCTTTTGGAGCACATTTCTGAGTACATGAAGGAGAAGAGGATGTCTGGGAAAAGTTAGCCTGGACATACCAGACATTAATCATGGCTGAACAACCTGATTTCCTTCTGTAATGAAATAACCGTATTTGTGGATGATTGGATAAAAATATATGCCATCTACTTTGACTTTAACATGCCTTTCAACACGATCTCTTACAACATCCTTAATTGCAGCTTGCAAGTTATGGTCTACATGGATGGCCAACTAGATGAAGGGAAAACTGTCATGATCATTGGGATCAAATATCAGTGATTAATGGTTTGACCTCTACCTTGAGTCTGGTTTCAAGTGGGCTACTGCAGGGTTCTGTCCCAGAACCAATGGAGTACACCATCACCAAGTTTGTGAACATCAGCCTTGGGGAAGTGAACACACTTGAAGGCAAGGCTATGATTCAGAGGGATCTAGGTAGACTGCCAGAACCTGATGAAATTTTAAAATGATACAGGTTGAATCTTGGAAAGGTAGAGCTCCTGTCAGTGACACAGGGTGGAGAAGGTTCATCCAGCAAGCAACTCGTTGAAGATGACCTGGGAGCCCTCATGAGCATCAAGCTGAGTAGGGGCCAGCTTTGCATCTGGACAGTAGAAAAGGGCCAGCCAGTGTACTAGCTGTATGAACAGAAGAATGACCCAAGGTAGAGGTTGGTAATTATTCACTTCCACTGAGCAGTTCTTAGACGGCATCTACATACTGCAACCAGTTTGTGGTCACCTAATACAAGAAAGGTGTCAATAAACTGTAACAAGTTTGGCAGAGGTCAACCAGGATTGTGTGGCTGGAACATTTACCCTGCCAGCAGACATTGTGGAACTGAGGCTTGTTTACCTTGGAGGAGGAACAGACCAATGAGCACTCTCCCGGTAACTACACAGAGATGATCAATGAGTTGGGAGTTAGAACAAGAGGCAACAGTCACACACTGAGATGGGATTTTTCCCCACAAAACACTTTAAACAGTGTAATCTGTTGTCCAGAGAGACTGTGGAATTTCTCTCCTTCAGGTGTTTTCAGGACCCAGCTGGACAAAGCACTGAGCAACCATTTCTGAATTCAAACATAGACCTGGCTTTGAGCAAGCTGTTGGAATACAAATCACCAGAGGTTGTTTCCAGCTTGAATGATTCCAATAATATAGCACCTTATAAAAGAACATTAAAAGTCGTATTTTGTTGAGAATTATAAACAAAAGATGAAGTTTTTCATAAATTGTTGATAGATATTCAAATATCTTAAAAAATTTCTATTAGTTATTGCAGTTTTTTAGAACAGTTTACTTAAGCTTGAGAAGCAGTAGAGCTTCTTTAACAAGAATTAGAATCAGAAAACTGGTGTGGCACTATCATGTAAAATGGCATTACTGTTATTTTGAGACACTCTTCACTCACTCAAGGCATTTGGAGTTTACAGTTTCCTTTCAGAAGACATCTGAAACCACAAGTTCATCATCTACTGAGACACATCCTTCCAGTGACTTGGTTCTCTCTGTATAAACTAAATATGACTGGAAATGTACATTAGTTTAGGCTACCTATAGAATACTTCAAGTGTGGACCCAACACTTTTGAGTATGTAAATGTTTGTATCCACTCAGTGCATCCACAAGCCACAGTCCTGGGCTTGAAAAGCATCTTCAGGAAGCATTAGAAGTAAATCCACATTTATTTTACTCCATTGCCTATATCCAGGAATGCCCCTGCCTGCTACATAGATGACCTGTATACATCTGACTGCTCCCATTTATCTCAGCTGCCACTGTTTTTACATTACAATGGTATAACTACAGCAGAAATTTCAATTACATATATAAGGGAAATTTTTTAAACATGAAGGTGGTCAAACATTAGACCAAGTTGACCACAGAAGTTGTGGAATCTCAAAACTTGGAAATGTTCAGATTTGACTGGATGTCTCGATTCAATGTCAGAGGAGGCTTCAATACGATGCCAGAAGCAAGATTAAGACACAAAGGAGGTAAAATGCCGTATGCCTAAACCAGGTTTTTATTATTAAAAAAGTGAAGAGGGGTAGTGATAGGACACAATGGAAAGAAAAGACAGAAATGAAGCAAGGATGTGGGTCAGGGCTGCAAGAATAGTCACCACAATGGATCCAGCGGCGTCCCGCTGGTCCTCAGTCTTCAGTTCTTCGGTGGCAGGATCTGGCTTCGATGGTGGATGCACACGGAGCAAAGTTTCTGTTGCTTTTTTAAGTTCATCGCATCTGCTGATTAGCATATCTGCTGGCCTTTAGGTTTTTTTCTTCTTGTCCCACGGGTTTTGCTGCATCCTGCGTCAAGGGCAGGAAGGTTTGTCTCTTATCAGTTCATTAGCAATGCAGGCATGGGGTCTGGCCTACACAATAGAGCCACAAACGGCTACAGGATGGGGCCAGCTCAGTACAGTTGCAGTCGCAAAGTAGTAGGGTGCACCCTTCAATACACTCCGCTTCCCTGGGAGATACTCCCCAGACCAATTCACAGGCCACAGCAGCCTCTCCTGGAGGTTTGCACAGACACAAGCAAGCTTTGAGACAGTCATGGGACGTTTCAGTCTCTCACACTGGACACAGATCTCAGAAAACTGGTCTAAGTCAGATCTGCTTTGAGCAAAGGTTGGACAGGAATTGATACAAGAAAATGATCACCTACTTTGCAACTTATTTACTTATAGCAACTTACAATGATTTCTGAATATTGCTTAATAATCCTGCTTGCTCTGATTGTTCTGTGGAAGCTTACCAAGAATTACTATGTTCAACAAAAATTAGTTTCTTGTCCTTGGAAAGCAGATGTGGTCTAACTAGTTTACTCTTTTAATGAATAGATAGCCATATATGGATGGTAGAAATTGATACACTGGTACTTTTAGATAAAACAGAATGAGTAAACCAGCTGAAGCCACTCGTTCAAGAAATTGTCTAAGAGAATGTGCACATGCTCCAAGGAAAAGTACAAGGTGAGAAAGACTAGGAGCCTTTCTACCAAAGACCCCCGAGTACGCCCACCAGGAGGCAATGCGCAGGTGCAAAGATGACATAAACTACTGACACCAGGCTTTCAAACTAACCCAGCCTTAGTTATGCATATGTATATTTGTAGTATGCAATCTAATGAATATGAATATCCACACTCTATAAATTTTTCGTAAAATGTGCTGTTGGTGTGCAAGCTTTGTGGAGAAACCCCCTTGCATCCCGACATCAGAGTAAACATACCTGTTTTATAACTCTCTGAGTTGTAGAGTCTGTTTTCGTGAATCACAGGATGCCTTCCAAAGGTCCCTTCCAACTTAAACTACTCTATGATTATGTGACAGTGAAATCTGTTCTGAAAACTTATTTTTGCCACATGTCTTTGGTGAAGATTTGGATGTTAAGCTGCATTGAAAACAATGTTGATATCTACAATCAACATGCTAGTGTAATACCAGAAACCAGCAACAATCCATTAAACAGCACATTGTGTTTGATTGTGTTTTCTGAGTTGTTGTCTTAAGATCATTGTAGATACGGTTCCATATCCCAGGTGAGTGTCATAAATGGTTATATAGTGGGTGTCTGTTTCTGAACAGAAATTGCATCTTTGTCAAAACTGATGTCTAAGATAGAGTTAAAAAGTTTTGTTTTGACCAATCAACGTTTTACTGAAAAAAAATCCAGGTTAGATTTATTTGATTCCTTTCTAATAGCAAAAGCTTGAATTATCTCTCTTCAAAATATTAGCCACTACAAAGAGTTCTGCCATGAAACAGAAAAGAAACTCATTCTGGTAAGACACTGTAAAGAAAAAAAAACAAACAACAAAACAAAACCCAAAACCAACAAACTATACCACATTGTCTATCAGAAAGCAATCTTCCCACCCAAATATTTATCTATGTTACCACATCTACACTGTTGGAATACAAACCTTACTTGCAGTGCCCCTTCAGGAAAGAACTAAGATCATATTAATTTTACCAAAGTTTGTTCAAAAACTGATCAGGTTTGTTTGGAATCCAAAGTTATATCAACCAAGAACTACTGTCATCAATAATAACAAATACAGAGATAAATATTTATGTTACACCTCTTGCTAAGATTAAGTAGAAAAAACAAGCGGTTTAAGCCAGGCAGGAAACACTACCAAACTAGAATGTGGTCAGAGTATATATTAATGGTAATTGTAAAAGTAATGACAACGAAACTTAGGTCACAGTGCCAAAGCAGCTCTTTAATGTCAGTACCTACTTAAGAACTCCTGAGTGGATGGGGAAGGAAATGAAAGGAAGTAATCCTGAAGACAGAAATGTGAGAACATTAACAAGAGACATCAAGAGTGGCACAGAGATGTATCATTTCCAAAAGGGCAAATATTATGGCTCTCTTCTTCATAAGAGAACCATCACTGCTTGGGGGAAGAAAAAGAATTTGCCTTGAGACTGTCTTTGGTGCCACACTCATTTCACATGAGAGGGTTCAGAATGTACCTGAAGGTTCTGCTTCTCCTCCAAAACATCCTTTGCAGAACTTACCCCATAGAAGTAAGACAGAAGGGCTCCTCTTCCAAACACTATGGCCTGAAGGAGTAGAAACAGGTTATTATTGCTACTGCCACCTACTACAGCTTCTCCACTGATTATTTCACTCTCCATTAATGTGTAATATCTTTCTTCTTCATGTGAAAGGAATAGTAAGTAATGAAAGAATTTCTGTTGGGAGGCTCTCAATGACCATTGTGTAAAATGGCCTAGAAACATTACAGAAGAAATTGAAACCTAGATGTCACGAGGGGAAAAATAACAATTACTCTTTCCTATAACTTTCTATAGTATAAATAAGACTATAATATAAATACTATAGAATAAGACTTATACTACCTGTTGTGTGCTGCAGGAATCTTTCTGGGAGACAAGTCAAAGATAAGTTATACAGAAATTGAAATATAAGGAACAGAAAACTATCCATATCAAAGTGTGTGATAAAAAACACATTAGAAGAAAGAATGGCCTTGGACTTTTTAAAAGTAAGAATATGATCAGTGTGGAAAATTGCTAATGTTTTGTGTAGGAATACACCTACCTGGTTTCCAACACTCTCACTAATTAACCCTGACAATCCTAAAAAGTAGTTGTTACACCAATTCCAAAGATAGAAAACAGTAGGAATAGATAAAGTCTACAATGTTTTTATTTCTGCTGAAAAAGCAGAAGGCATGGGAATGGTGTAGCAGTGAAATTATTTACATCATGGATATGATGGTTCAAAAACCATTGAGTGTGATGAGATCACAGAAAAGCACTCATGATCGCTTTTGAAATTTGATGCTTTACATGTTAAGTATAACCAGTGTGGACAGCAATTCTCCCAGCTTATTTCCAGTTCTACTGGTAAAGACATTTTTTGCTTTTTATTTCTCGCAGTCAATTCTGCTACTGAAAGAGAAATAGGTTGTAGGGAAAACTTTAATTATAGTAATTTCATTTTTAACCATGGGGGAAAAAGAAGGATCACGATTCATTTCTATAAAATATTCTTAAATTTATCCATGGGGGAAAAACAAGGATCATGATTCATTTATATAAAATATTCTTAAATTTATTTTGTATATAATTGCGATCTGTTCAGCTGAAATAATTATACACTTTCCACAGTCATTGGATTAGATAATGAATTAAGTAAGTATAGTCACTGGTATCCCATCTATCATACATTAATTTTAAGAAATAATAGTTTCATCCACACGACCATGTTGTTCACCAACTGTTATTTTACTAATCCTTATGATCCAAACAATGCTCTGTTCATGTTCCAGTACACAGTGGGTGGGAGAATGATTTTGTTAAGCTGGGTGGGTTTAGCCTTCTTTTATGTGTTCGTTCATTCAGTTTTACATTCATTTACTTATTGTACACATATGGTGGTAGAAGCTGTTAAAGAAATAACTGTTATTCTGTAAACAAGGCAACACATAGAAACAGATGCAAGATTTCCAACTTTCTTTTGGAAGTTTTGTGATTAAAGACATTTCTTCATCTACATCTGAGGATTTACGCCATGTATTTCCTTAAATGTTTAGCGAGATATTATTAAATTTGAACCCACAAAAGGGTAAATCTATGAAGTTTTGCAGACAGAAACTATGGCAGTAACATGAAATCTTCTGTAGCTTTAAAGTAATGCAATTACTTTCTAAACTATGTAAATGAGAAATATCCTTTCCCCACCAGGACAATACATGTTCTGTTTCTTATTATTCTTGAAATTATTACATTTCAAAGCTAATTCAGAAGGTATGTTACCTTGATTCTAATAGAGTAAGGAGAAAAAAAAAAAAAAGAATCTTAGGTAAAATAAAGTTCTCAGTCAATGATATGCTGTAGGAAAAAAACATGCCAAGCATTGAACTCACATGCTTCTTTAAGGTGGCTGGCTTCTGCTTTCAGTCTCTCTAATATATTCTAGCTAAACATCACGAATAAGTAAGAAAATAGGTGATATAATAAACCTAAAGAGGAAAATGCATATTGCATTACAATAAACAGGGTATTTTAAAATTTTATCATTGACACTTGTATTCAATTCTTTAGTAGAATACTACAGTTCAGGGGAGTATGAAATCTGCTTCTCCAAAGGGCTTTTTTTCCCCTTATTTAAGCATTTGACATACAGTGATGGGTTCACTGAAACTGCCTCTTTTACACATTAAGCCTTTTGAAAGTCTTCCATTTTTTTCCTCCTAGAGGCTATTTATTTCATGACAGCATTGTCTACATTCCTCACAAAAATGCAGGCATTTATCCGTGTGCTAAATGCTGACATCCTCTGATAAGAAGTAAGCTAAAAGGGGGAAGAATTGAAGGTCAACATGTTTGTTTTGCTCTCAAGTGAACATAGTAGATAAATACTTTTCAGTGACTTCCTACTTGCTACAATATAAAGTTTATAGATGAATTGGTATAAACATCTATATTACCATTACTCCGAAAAGAAAAGCAAAACCCTGTTGCAAAAGCTTTTCTCTAAACACAGGGCAGGAGATAAAGGCTATGTATTATTGGGCTCACTTCATCTTCTTTCATTCTTGTTCATGTTAATTTAAAATTTCAGTTAATTACAGAAAATCAAAACATCATTCAGCCATATTCCAAAGGTACAAATCAGCTCAAAGAGAGAACATCTGTAATGTTGATATATGGTTCTACATTATGTTTTGGCAGAACATTCAGATGGGCTGATGACTCCTTCACTACTTTCATCCTAGGAATTTCATATAAAATTGCCATTGACTTTTTACTGTTGGATTAAGAAACGTACAGAAACTGTTCCTCTCTCTACATATTTTCTAGTCCTATATGTTTTAAAATACTGGAACTTTGATTTCTGGAATCCCAAACAAGTGCAGCAAGTGCACAAAAAAACAAAGTAGCATTTTTTGTCTCAAAGAATGCCTTGGCTAGAGAAGGTCATGATAACTTTCTCTATTAGGTATTTTAAAGAACTCAGATTTATTGTACAAGTTAAAGTGTGAATAAGGAGAGCAAGAGAGGATGAGTCAGGAGGCAGTGAGAAAAGGAGACGGACGAAAAGATATATCTAGTCCAATTTTAAGTAAGTGGCAATGATTTGGTTTAAGCTGTCCTGTGCAGGACAGAGTCTTTAAAGATAATAGTTGGGAGTAACAAAGTTCAGATAACCTCGCAGCAAAATAAAATGTTAGATACACTCACAAACACCTTTTCAGATCTCAGGTTATCAAAGTGTTATTCCCCTTTTTCCTCCCATTCCCTTTATCCGCTAGTGAGATCTGGCAAACCAGACTTCTGCTATAACAAGCAGAGTATAAATCCCCAGATAAATTGGGATAATTTCTATCAGACTTACGTAAATGGTTAGACCACTTATTAGACTAAATTTCTCTACTGGAGGAGTTACGACTCTTACAGACAAAACTAAATGTAAGTTTGGACTCAAAATAACATTGGATGACATCTGATGCATGTTCAGAGTTCATAACCAGACCACTTTTTTGTTGAACACAGCTTTGAAAGACCTGAATTTTAAATACATGTTGCTGAAAGTTTAAACAGTAGATTCTATAAGAGGATAGTAATTTTTACTTTTTTGACTACCAATTAGGATACAGAAAAAAATTTCTGATCATGTATGCAGAAATATCTTGAAGCATTCTGTAAATCTGCATTATTATTATTAAATATCTACAGGACTGCACAGATTATTGTTATTACTTTTACAACCAACTGCTCCCAGGTAGGAAATGGCATTTCTTCCTCTTTTGTTTCCTGTGAGTATCATGTACTCTTTAATTATGTAACTAACAAAGTACATTTTCCATAGAACTACAGACTCATTCTGACTGTTTAATAGGGTACCATTCATAGTTTACTTTTTTCCTTAATTTTTCTGTGTATATAATTATGCCTTATTTACACCACAGTATGCACATATTGCTATGGACACTTGATAAACAATTTCTTCATGGGTACTTTTTTATTCATGAGATAATTAATCAGAAAAAAGAAATCAAGTTGACTATAAATACTGGAGAGACTCCTGTAACTGTCTGCTCTATGAAATTGTCATATCATACAAGATGAAATAAGGAGTTGATATTTCATTTATATGGGAATGGACAGGACTGCAGTCAAAGTGTCCGGTATAAACTCTATGTTGACCCTAAGGGCAGTGGAGGAACATATGGGTTTTACTAACAAATAAACTACTGCCTGGAGATATTCCCGTAATCTGAATTGCCTATAATGGTAAACCGGTCCTTTGCATGTCTTTTTCTGTGATTCTTGGACATGGTTTAGATGCTTCAACATCCATGAGGCCTTGCATAGAGCCACACAGAATTAGAAGCTCAAAGAAATTATTAGCATAGGTTTAACTACTCTGTGCCACTTGGCTTCACTGTGTAGGTACAGTCCTGAGCACATTTTAATTTATTGGTATAGACATAACCTTAATATCTCTTGATCATTACTTTGCAGATTTTTGAAACTCTTCCCAGGTTCCATCTTGCAAATGATCCCTTCATCCTATAGAATTCTACCTGAAGTCACCACCATCAGAAACAGGTAGAAATATGTGGAGGTGAATAACCAAATTTTTGAGTTCCTTAATATGGATACTGATGTGAAACAGCTGTGTTCTTTCTTTCCAGTGTTCAGGATGACCACAAAGTAGAAGTGGTTAGTGAAGACCTGGATGCTGAACAATAGTTTTAAAAGGCTGAAACCAAAGTCTATGTTGGTATTAGCAATTAGGGTAGCCCCCTGGGAACTGACCTTCAGAGGGCCCAGTATCCATGAATGGTTTGGAAGTTTTAATTCAGACTAGATCTAGTTTGGCTTTTGACCTGAATGCTCATTACTGGATGGAGTACCCTAAATGTTCGTGAACCCTCGTGCACATTTTATGGTTTAGTTTCATCTACAGGGAGTGCAGATTGCAGACTGAGAGGGATTTAGCAAAGCTCACTCATGATCCGAGCAAAAACACTGATGTGAAGAAACCTAAAGAACAACAACCTGGCAAAAAGAAAGGCTTAACGTTGATTATGAGAAAACAAGCATCCTCTAAAACTACATATCAGGTGGTTACCATACCACAGAACACAAAAAATCAATATAGAGTAGATTATGGTCAGACCTGTGTTAGTCAACAGGGGTGTCAAAACCAAACTGCCACTGAGTTTTTGGCACAGGGATTACATAATTTTCCAAACTCAGCATTGTCTGAAAGCCAAGAAAACACTAGAAAACATAGTGAGTCTCTAGATCAGAAAAACTGCTAATGTATCACAGTGAGAGCTGGAAACTCCCCTCAGAGTAGTACACTGAAAACAAGCAGTATTTAATCACTCTTGGCAGTGGGTGCAGAGATCTTTCTCTATGAAAATAGAGGCAACAGCAAGTATGAGAGGGGATCAGAAGATACGAGATGCTCACAACTAATGTTTCACAATTTTTATAGCTTTGCAACACCTCTGAAAAGTAACAATACAATTCTGTCTTCTTCCAGATGAAGAAAGTCACCAGAGAAAATAACTAGCAAGATGTTATTATTTATAGATATAATTTTAAAAATTTAAATTTCTTTCAGAGTACTAATTTCTTATACAGAACTAATATAATCAGCAAAACTCCCAATGAATTCCATTGAAGAGAGAAGTAATAATTACTTCTGGTAATCAGATTTCAGTGTCTCATATCAGATATCGTGAAAATGGTGAATACTTAATGGACGACTTCATGTGGAAAGTTTAGCTGACTTGTCTTGTTTAGCATATGTTTTATTAAACAGAATTTCTTTTACTTTTGGTGTGAAAGAATGTCTACCTTGTTCACCTCACACTTCTATCTTCTTCAATTAATGAGTCAGAAATTTTATAGATTGGTGCTACCTCATTCATGCCTATGCAGATATCCCCTCTGAATTTATTGAAGTTGAGTTTCTACATAGGAAAAAAGAAAGAAAGAAAATAAAAAAAAGATTATACTATCACACAGGGGATAATTTGAAACAATATAGATTATTTTCTTGAATTTGCCATGTTGGTATTCTCTTGTACTGGGATGTTTGCATATATGAGTATATAATTTTTAAAAGCATACTGTAAAACAAAATCCTTTCATGTGACTTCATATTGACAACCATCTCTCATCAAAAATATTGGTTTCACTGCACAGACTTCTGCCATTGAATACATTAGTGTTAAAGTAGGTTATCATCAACTCTATACACCTATTAGATAAAATTGACATGTTACCAGTGGATTTCACAGGTTATTTTGTCACAACATTGGAGTGTTGAGACTTGGAAGCTTGTATAGCCATTTGAAGTTCTTCTGCATGTTTTCTCATGGGTTATCTACCTTTCATCTGTTCTCCTCTGTCTGACACTTGCCCTAGGCATTACCCTGCCTTGTTTGGCATTGTCCAGTTCTCATTCCACTGTAGCTACCTTCACAAAAGTGCACACTGCACTCCGTAGTCATCTCATTTACTTTTCATGCCACTTGTTTTGCAAAACATGCTTCATTCTTCCTAACTAGCCATCCCTGTGGACTCTCTTATCTTTTCTGCTCCAATGTCAGTTGGGGTTGTTCAGCTGTGTTTACTCCTCCTCTGTATTTCATATTCACAGGACCGCTCTCCCTCTCTTAGTTCCTCTGGAATTTCAGTTTCACCTCCTATCTACTCGTCTTAAGACAAATTATTTAATTTCTCTTATTTTCTCTGAAATTTAGTCTCTTCTTTCTACATCTAATTTTCAATCACATATACCCCAACCCCCAAACTCCTATCACGCTTCCTTCTTTTCTCTATCAGCACTTTATTCTTTCCATAGAGCACAAAATCAGACAGTTCATAGTGTGGTGGTACTGAATTCAACTCAAACCAGGAGCTCCAATAATAAAATACATGGTAATCACAATAATAACAATACATAGCATCTTGGTGGGTTGACCCTGGATGGATGCCAGATGCCCATCAAAGCTGCTCTATCACTCCCCTCCTCAGCAGGACAGGGGAGACAAAATACATGAATTGAGATAAGGACAGGGATATCACCGAACAATTACCATCACAGCCAAAACAGACTTCGGGAAAATTGATTTATTTTATTACTGATAAAATCTGAATAAGATAATAGAAATAAAACCAAATCTTAAAATACCTTCCCCCAACCCCTCCCTTCTTCCTGAGTTTATCTTTACTACCAATTTTCTCTACCTCCTCTCTGCCAGCAGTGCAGGGGGATGGGGAATGGGGAATGGGGTTTGCTGTCAGTTCATTACACACTGTCTCTACCGCTCCTTCCTCCTGACGGGAAGGACTCCTTACACACTTTGCCTGCTCCAGCATGGGGAACCTTCTAGGGGACACAGTCCTCCATGGACTTCTCCAATGTGAATCCTTCTCATGGGCTACAGTGCTTCATTAATGACTCCAGTATAGGTCCCTTCCATGGGGGGAAGAGCCTGCCCCAGTGTGGGTCCCCCATGGGGTTACAGTTTTCTTCAGGCATCTACCTGATCCATCATGGGGTCCTCCACAGGTTGCAGGTGGATATCTGCTCCAGCATGGACCTCCATGGATTCAGGGGGGAGGAGAGGAGAGGAGAGGAGAGGAGAGGAGAGGAGAGGAGAGGAGAGGAGAGGAGAGGAGAGGAGAGGAGAGGGCAGAGGGGAAAGAGAGGGGAAAGAGAGAGAAAAGAGAAAAAAGATTTGCAGTTGGAAGGGACCTATAATTATCATCTAGTCCCAACTGCCTGACTGCTTCAGCGGTCACCAAAATTTAAGGAAAGGAAGCCATTGTCCAAATGCCTCTTTTTAAGGCACAGACAGGCCTGAGACATTGACCATCTCTCTTGGTAGACTGTTCCATTCTTTGACCACCCTCTTGGCAAAGAAATGCTTCCTAAGCATCTTATATAGTTTATAGACTTTGTATCTTACATAGTTTCTGCTTCTATGGCATATTTGTGGTTTTGTTTTTGGTTTTGATTTTTTTCATAAAGTCATCTAGAGCCTTAGGGGTTTTTTCCCTTTTTTGTATCATAGAACCTCAATTATAATTTTACGGAACCTAGAAAGTTACAAATCACAGAATCATAGAATCACAGAATCATCTAGGTTGGAAAAGACCTTGTAGATGATCTAGTGCAACCATTAAACTCACACTGACAGTTCCCAACTACACCATATCCCTCAGCGCTATGTCAACCAGAGTCTTAAACTCCTTCAGGGATGGGGACTCCACCACTGCCCTGGGCAGCCCATTCCAACACCTAACAACCCCTTCTGGAAATAAATGCTTCCTAATACCCAGTCTAATCCCTCCCTAGTGCAACTTGAGGCCATTACCTTTTGTCCTATCACTTGTTACTTGGTTAAGGAGACTCATCCCCAGCTCTCTGCAACCTCTTTTCAGGGAGCTGTAGAGGGTGATGAGGTCTCCCCTCAGCCTCCTCCAGACTAAACACCCCCAGTTCCCTCAGCCGCTCCCCGTACGACCTGTGCTCTAGACCCTGCACCAGCTTCATTGCCCTTCTCTGGACACGCTCGAGTCATTCAATGTCCTTTTTGTAGTGAGGGGCCCAAAACTGAACACAGGAATCGAGGGGCGGCCTCCCCAGTGCCCAGTACAGGGGTCAGATCCCTTCCCTGTCCCTGCTGGCCACGCTATTGCTGACACAAGCCAGGATGCCATTGGCCTTCTTGGCCCCCTGGGCACACTGCTGGCTCCTGTTCAGCCGGCTGTCAATCAACACCCCCAGGTCCCTCTCTGACTGGCAGCTCTCCAGCCACTCCTCCCCAAGCCTGTAGCGCTGCTGGGGGTTGTTGTGGCCCAAGGGCAGCCCCCGGCATTTGGCCTTATGGAAACTCCTCCAGTTGGCCTCAGCCCATGGCTCCAGCCTGTCCAGGTCTCTCTGCAGAGCCTCCCTACCCTCGAGCACATCAACACTCCCACCCAACTTGGGGTCATCTGCAAACTGACTGAGGGTGCACTCGATCCCCTCGTCTAGATCATCAATAAAGATGTTAAACAGGAGTGGCCCCAACACTGAGCCCTGGGGGACACCACTCATGACCGGCCACCAACTGGATTTAACTCCGTTCACCACAACTCTCTGGGCCTGGCCATCCAGACAGTTTTTTACCCAGCAAAGCGTGTGCCCATCCAAGCCACGAGCAGCCAGTTTCACCAGGAGAATGCTGTGGGAAACGGTGTCAAAGGCCTTAATAAAGTCAAGGTAAATTACATCCACAGCCTTTCCCTCATGAAATAAGCAGGTCACCCTGTCATAGAAGGAGATCAGGTTTGTCAGGCAGGACCTGCCTTTCATAACCCCATGCTGACTGGGCCTGAGCATCTGGTTGTCCCTCATGTGCTGTGTGATGTTACTCAGGATGAGCTGCTCCATCAGCTTCCCAGGCACCGAAGCCAAGCTGACAGGCCTGTAATTTCCCAGATCATCCTTCCGATCCTTCTTATATATATGGGTGTCACAGTGGCCAATTTCCAGTCTGTCAGGATCAGTCTCAGATTCTGTGATTTGATGTCTAAACTAGGACCTTATCAAGTAGAAATAGCTATTGATTAAAAACTGATGGGTACAGAGACAGAAATAGCAATGAATATAAAGCCTACTTAGCAGTAGGCATGTGTAGATATCACATCAGTGAGGCATCAGTGGGACCTTTGTTCAGAAGGCTCTGGAAAGCTTAGAAATATAATAGAGACTTTACAAGACCGATGACATGATGTAGATAGCCAACTACAACTTGGGTTTTTATATGTAACAAGCAGTAACGATTTTATGAGTAATCCTTGCTTTCCTAGGATTTTGGGGGAGTTATTAAGCCTAAACAATGCACAGAAAGTGACCTTTAATTCTGTAGAATCAATAGCCCATAAAAATGCTCTATGCCAGTTCTTATTCATATATCCTCAATCATTATCTAGCCCGTAGCTTTAATCACACACAAATGTTACAAATCAGTGCAGATGTTGCCATCAGTTGCACAGCTTCCCATGATCTGTACTGGACAAGTGCAGCTAGAATACACATATGGACTTCATATGTATAAATTTAGGTGTCCTGAAAATGCACTTCCTCTTTTTATATAAGTTTAAAATGAGAATCAACAAACCCATGAAATATTCATTATGCATAACATCACCTGCCATTACATGTTTCAGATGTTGCTGTCAGAGAATTTGTATGGAAAATTATCACTTGCTTTTCCAAAAGTTAATTGCAATTTTTCACCTATGTTTTTCAATGCCCCAATTGCAGTGCTCAGCTTTGTTACCACATCAGTTGCAAAGCAAAAATGCTTATAATCAGCTTGATTTTTTTTTTTTTTTTCTGAAACTGGAAAAAGGCCATAATTAGAAGTAACATGTAATTAGAAGGGAAAATTATTTAATTGAGCCAAAATATTGGGAAAGATGATTACTATTTTTTAAAAAAATAGATACATGAAACTTTTTGGAGGTTGAGACATCAAATGTAAATCCAGGAAGATCACTTAGAAGTTGGAAGATGGATTCTCCAAGTTGCTAGAAAAAATGTACTTTATATACGGTTTTGCAATATATCACAGAGATGCCAGAAGAATATATGTGGTGTATGTATGCATCAGTGTATTTCTGAATATATATTTTCTCATTTCAGTATGCAAAGCAAGAAAAAGGAGCTGAAATGTGATAGTCTGGATACTAGATATTGACAGTTTAGTGAGAGTAAATACATTTTTCAGAGCTACACAGATTTGCAGTCTGTCTAGGACTTAACCTCTTCATTTTTAGATTTTGTACATGTACACCATGCTTCAGAAAACTAGCTTTATATTAAAAAACGAGCAGTAAAACCCTGTAAAAGTAGGTGGAAATGTAGTGGCTCAGCTATTGGCCATACGTGCCTGCAAGCACTGTACTATTAAACGCTGAGCCTGTTTGCTACATTCATTCATAGGCTGTAGCAGTGATTTCATTACCTAAGAGATTAGAACTAAATTGTATCTGTCCTGCGCGGCTGAGTGAGGGCTGAGAGAGCATATGCGGGCAGACCACATTCGGAACAGCATGCCTTTGCTAAGGACAACTTTAAACTGGCTTTAAGCATTCTGATACATTGTGTTTAGAAGCTGATAAATGGTACTGTTTGTATGTCCATGCTTGACTCTTTCTGCAACGTTCAGTTTAAAACAGATGCATTGCAATGTGCCTTCTTTAGACCAGTTACTAATGCATCTGTCTTCTGCACTACAATGACTCTGATACATAATATTTATTTTTTTCTCCAAATTTTGGCTTGAGTGGATTGAGTTGGATGGTGTAGGTAATTCTTCACTTTAGATTTTAATTTTTAAAATTACTTACGAAAAGCTCTCACAAACCTCAGAAAAATTTATAAATCAGAAAGGAACACTGTTAATCAAAAGTAATGAAATCATTACTCTACAGGATTCAAAAAATATTCCGTAATATTCTATGGCTGCTTATGGGAACTGGAAAATGTGTAAACAACACAACTTTAGATATTTTGAAGTGATTTACTTTTAAAATAAAACTTGATGATTGTTTATATTTTAAAGCTAAATTTTGCTTTCTCTCTTTTTTTTTTTTTGTTTTTGTTTTTGTTTTTGTTTTTTTTGTCCCCTCAGTGGAATTGTTTGCAAAGTTAAGCATATCTCCCTTGTATGTAGTGAAGAAGGATATAATGGAAAGGAATTTATGATGATAAAATAAAACTGAAATTGTCTATCTTAATTTTGTTTGATTGATTTCTTCTACATGAAAAGGAATGAGAAGATTTGATGAAACTAATTATGGAGGATTTCAGGCTACTAAGAGGTATTTTAAAAGGGAAGAGTGAAGAAAAGATGGTGTAGAGGGAAAATTAAAACGATGTATAGATGTATCAAATTAGGTCACGATGGACATCCTTGATGAGTTTATCCGTGTAAGCCCAGTTGAAAAAACATCATAAATGTGTTTTGGATAGAAAGGCTGTCTGGTTTTCCATGTGGGTTGGGGAGTTTTCTTTATTAGTTCATATTTTACATATGATGTGTGGCTACCACACCACTTCATCAGTCATTTGTGCTGCTGAAAAACATATGTTGCCACTATAACTTGAATTACATTTTGGGTGTATAATTAATTTCTTGTGGAAAGCAGGAGAAATCTTATGAGTTTTGAAAAATAATTTAAGAACATCATACAAAGCCCAGACTTGCCTGCTCTTAGAAGAGATTCTTGCTGTCACATAATCAAAATGGAAAATCATTTCACACCTTGTAAAAGTCAAAGTCATCCTCTGCATTTTCATTATTCTGTTGCAATCGAAACATTATTCTTTCATTCTCTCTTTCTCATCACTATGTGATCAAACTATTGCCTGTAAAGGAAAGGTTAGACTTATCCATCACAGTTTGCTACCAGCACTCAAAAAAACTGAACCCTCAGGATAAAAAAGACATGTGTGTTTTTTTTGGGTTTTGTTTTGTTTTGTTTTCCTGTTGTTTCAATATCTATGTAAAAGGCCATTTCAATATGTTTGGTTCTGTGATAGAAGGTTTTATGAAGTCTTTATCCTTTTCACAGTACCAGAAAGCAAAGTTTATATATATATATATATATATATATATATATGTATGTATGTATGTATGTATTTGCTGTTGCCAACAGAACTTTTTCACAGAATCCCAAGCCTCTCAGTATACAAATAAAGATTTTTAAACATGGCCAAATTAATCTTTGGTTGTGTGTTTTAATGGGAGTCTGTCCAGAGTTTAATTCTGATATCTGAAAATGAGCAGAAAGTAGCTCTGACAACAAAGCGGGTATCTGTGGTTTCCAGTCACGTAGTTTTGTGCTAGAGCATGTGCAGTGGGTTTTCACAGTTGCTGGAGTAATGAATGTGGCTTAAACACCAACCTGGCTCTGCAACAAGGTAGTAGCCTTCATACTGAACTTTAGCAGGAACAAACACCACTCTCTCATGTACTATTGTGGCCAGGTACACATTTTCTAATGCATTTTAAATCTGTATGTTAGTTCATTATGTGCATTTGAAATTTCTGAAGAGATATGTCAATTTAAGTACCGGTACTTTACAATAAAAAGAGTGTTGTCAGAAAAGGGCATATTGTTGCAGAAATTGTTTTGCTTCAAACATTTGTAAACATTTTTAATGATAAACTATTGTTTTGTTCAACTTTTACAATTTATTTAATTAAAAAAAAAAAAAGGTTTTGCATTTTAAACAGCAAAAAAATTTACAAAAAATGTTTTCCTTTAAAATCCAACAAAAATTAAGTCACACTTTTCGTTCCAAGTTAATTAAAAATACGAGAAAAAAAAATATTTCAAATTACCAAAACCAGAATTCTGGGTATAAGAATTAAGGAAGGTATTGGGAATGACCTTTGTTTTTACAGCATCTTGTCTGTGCAACACTTTTGAGTTGGCCCTCTGTCAATCAGTGTCATTTTAGCTGTAAAGGGGAAAAGCAGGGTGGCCAAACTACTCCCATCAACAAAAAGCCTAAAAGAGTATCTGAAGAAAAAACCCTCACATAATCCTGATTAATTTGGTTTCTGATAACACCTTGCTTCTTAGCTTCTGCTTGTTAAGTTTCAATGAATGAGTAGAACTTAGCAAAAGTGCATTGAAAGAAAATTCCTCTTTCAAACTGAATTATTTAAACTGCTATTATAAATTTGATGAAAATATAAAACTAAGCTGATTCTTTTAACAGGGATGCCACAGTTCCCTTAAGTAAAATATTTTTTAAAGTATCTTTTACAGATCTAAATAAAACTGAAAGACACATCAAGATCCATCATCAAAACATTAATCTCTCCCTAATAAAAAGTTCTTGGTTACCACTAAATACATTACTGTTGAATGCAGAAGTCAAATCCGGCTCAGCTACTAAGAGTGTGCAGCTTATTACAGACTTTGCTGTAGAACTTACTGCTGTAGAACTGAACACGTTAAATCATATAAAGAGGTTTTTTAAGGGGCTGAAATGTGGTTTTGTGGCAATATTGTTTCAAATAAAAAACACAGTGACTTTTTTATGACAGGATTTGTTGCCATAAACTTTTGTAATCATTTTCTGCGGGGTACCATGCCAGTAGCCAGCAGTTTATCTGTACTGGGGATTATGCATTCATACAGAGCTGAGATGCTTGCCTGTAGACATCCATTACATAAGTTAGATCAGTAAACAAAACAAAACCAAAAAACAAACAAACAAACCCACAAAAAAATCCCAAACAAAACCAAACCAAAACAAAAAAAACCAAACCAACCAACACACCAAACAAACAAACAAACAAAACCCCCAAAAACCCATAAGGACTGAAGATTTTATTATGGAAATAATTTATACAAAATACACCTCAGATAGAACTCTGTTTTTTATAACGATTATTTTCTCTTCATCTGCTGATATCCTGGAAGGGCAATACTCATCTTAACATTTGATGAGATGCAATTCAATCCAGTAAAAGAAACTAAAAGAATGGTCAGCTCCACCACTTCAGCAGAGCCCAAATGCATTTTGAGAACCTGCAGAGTTTATAATGCTATACTCCTTATTCCACAGAAAAATGTCCCTACATGTATCAAAAAATCCTTCTTCAATAATCAAAAATCCTTCTTTAATAATCAAAAGCCCCTGCACTTTTTAATGATGAGAGTAGTGAGGGGCACAGAGGAAGAAAAAGTGAGGAAGTCAGTATGAGTATTTTAATTCTTCCTCTCCGTGCTTACCAGTAATGGTGTCTGTCTTTCCCTTGGAAAGCCTTCACAGTGAGTTTCATGGGAATAAAATAAGAACGAATTAAAAAAATTGTGAATTTCAAGGTATATATGCCCTCTTCCATCTTCATGCTTTTGATTGGTTTTGCAGGTCCAGACAGATTTGGGAGTTTGTAGTTGAATAAAGTGTTAAAAAGATTACAAATTTACAACTTGCTTCCTCCTTAAAAGTCCAGAATAAACACATCAGTGGTGAGATTTCAGAAGTTATTTCTGGGAAGTATTAGTTCCTGACTTCATACATGGTAGCCATAGAAGGATTTTGTGTGATTTGACAGCTGAGAACCTGAACTGTCTTACTACACTTGCTGCTATCTGGGACATAGACTAACAGGGGCTGAGAGTTTGAAACACAACTGTACCTTTTGCCTTTGAACAGAAGTGTAAAAATGGATGGTTTCATTGTTAAGAAATAAAAGTACCTAAGCACTTAAAAAAACCTATTTTTATTAACTTTCCTAGATTTTAAAAGCATCACACTGAATAACTAAATTAAAATGTCAAGCTCACTCATTTGCTGAGGAAGACTGCAGGTGGTGGTCTAATTTGACATAATCAGGTAAACACCATTGGAAATCTTTTGTTTTTCTTAGTATACTCATTGCTAAAGGAGCTGCAAGCTAGAAACAATGAAATAGACCTATGAGAACTGATAGTAACACACTGATCTGCTAAATAATATTAATACGTAACTAGCCCTTTCACACTTTGTAAGCCATTAAATATTTCACAGGCATTAGGGAAAGATGTTAAGTTTACTGAGCAGAAGCACCATCCATTGTTTTTCATAAATTAGCAAACAAAAAAATATCAAATTCTATTAATCTCTAGGCTTAAAAAAACAAGGAGGAACAGTGATTGGTGTGATTTTATGTGCCATAAATCAGGAGCATAATTATTCTACAATACTTTTCATTTCACACCATTAAAAATATGCCAGTTTCTCCATTGCTTTCCAAAAATGTACAGTGCTTTACATAAATGTTGGAGAATAAATCCTATGAGGAGCAATTGAAGGAGCTGGGACTGTTTAGCTTGAGGAGGAGAAGGCTGAGGGGAGACCTCATCACTCTCTACAGCTACCTGAAAGGACATTGTAGAGAGGTTGGTGCTGGTCTCTTCTCACAGGTGATTAATGACAGAACAAGAGGGAATGGCTTTAAACTGCAACAGGGGATGTTCAGACTGGACATTAGGAAAAAAATTTTTTGAGAGTGATCAGACAGTGGAATAGGCTGCCCAGGGAGGTGGTGGGGTCACCATCCCTGGATGTGTTTAAGGGCCGTTTAGATGAGATGCTGGGGGATATGGTGTAGGGGAGAACTTTGTAGAGTAGGGCTGAGGGTTGGACTGGATGATCTCAAGGGTCTTTTCCAATCTGAATTCTGTGATTCTGTGTTAACATATTTTTTCTTGTGCCAGGTTTCATTTTCTATGCTAACTTCGATTAAAAATTGTTGCTTCCCAAGTCAGTATTGTTCTGTTTTAGAAATGCCTGATTCTTCTGCATTTAAGAACTTCCCTATCACCATAGTGGGAAAAGATAAAAAACAATACACATCCACATTCATCCCCAGTAAATGAAGGATGCAAGCAGTCCATTGAAAGGACAGATGCTGCAGGTATTCAATGGCAATACATAGCACAATAGAGGTTTCAGCCCTAAGAAATGAATACCAAAATATAAAAGCAGCTTGGGGGAAGGGTAAAGGCGTATTTGGGACTATCAGAAAAGGAAATACTATTGGAGTTGTTTGCTAAATTTCACTACTTCCACTACTGAGATTTCAAAGACAATAATCTGCCTTGTTACACAAGATTGATCAGTGAGCTGTGTGCAGGAAATAAGTTTCTTGACAAAGATAGTGGCAGTTGAACATAGTAGGCATAGTCCAAATCTAGCCTCCCTGCTGGTGTAAAAGTGTTCATGGTTGGTTATCCAAGTGCTAATATGTGATCAGTAAAGTATTGTCAACATTAACCACAGTTCACCCTTATTCTATAGCAGTTCTTATGTTGGAGTGAAACAAAATACTCCACTGGTACTTCCTAAACTGCTTTTTAACTGTTGGTTGCCTACAGAGCTCAGACTGTTATGGTTAGTTCCATCCTAGATCTACTACCCTGGTAGATAAGACTCCTTCACCTCCAGCAAATACACTGGCTTGAGCTCCTCCCCAGCTTATCCCATTTTCAGACTTGCCCTGTATCCAGCCTATTTATCCATGATGGCACTCTAGCATTTTTTTCTTTCATTTTTTTGTAAAATAACTGTATATTTATCGTTACATGATAGAAGAAAAAAATCTGTTCTAGCCCAAGGCTGCATACCTGGTTGATGATTGGCAATATCTGCTCCAGGTCTTTCACATTCAATTACTTAGTAGTAACAAATCTGTTAACTAGTAAACTTGATCCTTCCTGCATATTGCTGCTCTGTTCTCCAGAGCTTGGGTGTTTTCCTCAATACTAGTGGTTTGGAATATCATTCTGCTCTATACACATTCTCTTCTTCAGCTTCCCTTTTCCTGATAAACCTTAAAAGCAGAAAAGCAGATTCAGGTATCTGATATGGATTTAACATAAAATTTGGCAGTGGAGAACACATAAATCATAAAGTACAATCAGATAAAAGGAACATTTTACATGTGTTCCCTCTCTTTATTTTAGTGGACCACAGGGTACATTTGAATTAAGGTCCCTGTATGTATTTAGCCTAAATATTGAATATTAGTCTACCTGATAACAGATCTCTTTCTAAACTTTTCCATATATCTCAACAAACTTAGATAATTTTGGAAATTCTTGTTGACTTTCTGTACATTTAATATGTGTTTTAAGCTTCTACCTGCAATTGTGCAATCTCCTGGATCAAAAGTTTTACCACTCCACTTGATAACTATGACAAAATGAAAAATTGTAATTTATTCTAAATTTGAACAACAGCAGTGATCATTAAAAATTATCAGGTCTTTGTAAAAAAAGTTAACAAACTAACTTAGTAGCTCACAAAAAGTGGAAAAAACAAACTGTGAGTGCTTTTCAGTTATGTGAAGTTTTGTAATGTTTCAGGACATTTTTGAGGACAGAAACATTTTTCTGCTTACAGTATGATGCTGGGACATTATGGGTCATCTACTCTTCAGGTTTAGCCACACTACCATTTTCATTTGTGGATCTGCAGAAATTTTTAAGACAGAGAATCTTAAAGTATTGCAGACAATACAGCCTGCGCAAACTTCAGGTAAATCTTTACCAAACTAAAATGAAGAATTTAGACTCATTCTAGGTATTTGTGAATGACTGTAAAAGATGCAATTAGACGGACAACTGTCCCACTTTGCTTATCTGCAACAGTACTTTGATGAAAGCAATTTCATCTTGTCCCAATGCAGTGTCGGGGGAGGTTTTGATATGATCCCAAGAGCGAGATTAAGACACAAACGAGGTCAAATGTCATACACCCAAACCAGGTTTTTATTATTAGAAAGGTGAAGAGGTGTAGCGATAGGACAGAATGGAAGGAAAAGCCAGAAATGAAGCAAAGATGCTGGATAGGGCTGCAAGAATAGTCACCACCATGGATCCAGCAGCGTCCCGTTGGTCCTCAGTCTTCAGTTCTTCGGTGGTGGGTGCACACAGATCTGGCTTCAATGGTGGATGCACAAAAATTAAGATTTTCTGCTGCCTTTTTAAATTCATCATACCTGCTGATCAGCATATCTGCTTGCCTTTTGTTTGTGTGGTTTTGTGTTTTTGTGTTTTTTTGGTTTTTTTTTCTTTTCTAGTCCCACAGGTTTTGCTGCATCCTGCGTCAAGGGCAGGAAGGTTTGCCTCTTGTCAGTTCATTAGCAATGCAGGCATGGGGTCTGACCTACACAACAGACCCACAAATGGCTACAGGATGGGGCCAGCTCAGTCCATGTCTGTCCCTTTGATGCTTATGTAAAGAGTCCGGACAATGCAACCACAAAGAAGTGTGTGTGGGTGCATCCTTCAATACACTCCCACTTCTCTGGGCAGCATCCCCCAGACCAATTCACAGGCCGCAGCAGCTTCTCCTGGAGGTTTGCACAGACACAAGCAAGCTTTGAGACAGCCATAGGACATTTCAGTCTCTCACACATCTATATATATAGGACCAGACCCTGCCATCCTTGTCCATTTGTCTCTACTCCAAAGGAAATTTTTGCCTTTACAATCCTCTCTCCTCAAATAATTTCTTAATTGTAACAAACAATATTCAGGGCCCTTGAGGTCCTCACCATATTCATTATATTTCAGATAATATAGATTCAAAATGCAGTGTATGTTGTGCCAGGCTTGAATAAGATGAATCATTATTGAAAAAGTTTAGTGCCTCAGACCAAGATATAATCAAGGCATGAATATCTTTAATCTTATAATTTCCTTACATTCCTAAGAAAGAAAAATGGAAAGAAAATTAAGGAATAATTTGATTAGCATTTCTGATTTCTGAAGTTGCATGTTCCATTTACATTTAGTAAATTTGATCGTATAGATATTGTTCAGGTACACTTTCAGAAATATTTTATTGTAAAATTTCTAATAACAGTAAAATAATTGCTAGAATTTAAAATGTAAGAAGAATGGTCAATGTAGTACTGTTAGTGACAATATTGTCTTTTAAGTTTTCCTTAGGATATTCTTGAACCTTCAATCTGAGAAGTGATCAGTGTTGCAGGTATGCATTCTATTACTGCTGGACTGTTTCTAATACATTTTTCAGCAGCAAAATGTCTTTGTACCACCAAACAACACCTCCTTGCAACTGAAAAGGGAACAAAAACTCATAAAAATGCAGTAAAATATTTATTTCTCTTCAGCAATAGGATTAATTTTATCACTCTAGATTTATGACCCTGGAAATACTTTACTGGATATTTAATATATCAAAATAGTACAACAAGGAGTCTGAGTTAGAAAATCCTTTGTGAAACTTGTGATTTACTGAGAAGAACAGATTTAGTTTTTTTCATAGGACTTAATAAAACAGCAGCAAAATTGAATTAACTTGGCATAAAGTTTAATTGCCTGACAAAAATTTGATAGTGCTACTGTGTTACAGTTTATGTATAACATACATCAGAGTTGGTCTTTTCTCTGATTAGACAGCAGGCACTGATTCATAAAAGGGCAACTTTCATTTGCTTATGGACTTTAAAAAGGGGGAAACACATTTGTAATAACATTTATATTTAATTTCTCTCAACTGCCTTCAGAGCTGATGTTTGGGAAAAGTCACATATATATGATAATACAGATAGAGTTCAATGAACTTTCATCTGTTTCTTCTGGAATTTCAGAAGACATCTTCACTTGAAATTAAAATAACTAAAAGGATTTTCTTGTTCAAAAACCATTAAAAAATCATAAGAAATTTAGTTTTCTTTCAGATGACTATTTATTTCTATTTATGTTCTGTCATAGATTCATAGTCAAGTATAAACATGAAATACCATATTCCAATGCATTATGTGAGGATATCTATTTACGTCCTCCACCTGATACTGTAGAAAAATAATTAAAATATACTTATCTGATATTTCAATATTTTTTCTAAAATTAACATTTTCAAGATGAAAATAACTTTTTTTTTATTGTAATGCTATGCAAAGCATCAAAACTATTGATGACGTGACTTTTCCTCACAGTTCTTCAAATGCTTTTTTAAAATACTAAATTAAACAAGAATTTTTAAAAAAAAAAGAAAGAAAGAAAACAAGTAAGTCTGCAGTTTTCAATCTTTCTTTTCTGCATTTAGAACTGCCATTATAGAAATATTTTTTCTCTTTTTGTTAAAGTATGAGACTTTCCATAGCAATAACACACCGATAATACTGTGAGAGTATATTTCGGACAAAATCACTAGAGTCTTTGTTGTGCTGGAGTTTTTGAGGTGCCACTATCTATCTCTAACTCTGTTCAGAGATTATATTGGTACTAGAAAGCTACACCATGTGATATGCAAAGAGTTAAATTCTAGTCCAGAATAAGTCATTGTAAAACTGCCTTTATGTACTAAAACTCTCTCAGTCAATCAGTCACACTGTCTCAAAGAGATACAGGCAATTACACACTCAGAATTCTATTATACAATACACTGAGACCTGTACCGCTGTTTCAGGGTGTCAAACTTTCTTCCCAAACAGCAGGCCCATAGAATAATTTCTAATACTACAGTCATTTCTATCACTTTAATAGGCTGCGTCTGTGCGGATTATTCAGAGACAGAACTTCGGTATAACTGAGTAGAAGCAGAATTTAAGACCACCATAAAAGTTAGAAACTGAAAGTTAGAAATGACAAATCACACGTAAGGGCTAAAGCATATTTCCTGAGTACAGTAACTCTGTACATCCTAAACATTTACTGTTATACATGGTCAACTGATTTGGAGGCTTTAAGTTCTCACCATCAGAAAATACCTATAATGTTTTAGTCAGTTCTTCCTTTCAACATTTCTGAGCAATGATACTGCTTTATATTTTTTAACATGATTTAAAGCATTCACAGGCCAAGGGTTGCTGAAATGATAGATTCTTTATGACATATTTATTTGTATAATTCATATAATTGGCACATTAAAAGGAAAAATATATAAGCATGCAGCCACAGGGTGCTAGATTAATAGCAGCCTTAAAAGCTTTGTTGTTCCCTCCTATAATTATTGAGAAAGCATGCTTAATTAGCATAAAATGCATTAGTAACAATTAAACAAAGCTGAGGTCAACAAATTAACATTTTTTAATTTAAATTTGAGTTTTTAATTTTAAAGAGCCATCAGTACAACAAAAATTACGTTTGATTAAAGTAACATATTCTGATATAGTTTGAATAAAAACACACTCTATCCCTTCCAGGTCAAGCATAATATTAGGTTAGCATAAAAGGGTCTAACTTCATCAGGAGTGGAACTCTGGTTATTAAACTGGTGGAAGAAAACCTCCACTTGGTTTTAATTTCTAAACAGATACAAAGCTAATAAATTCTTAGATTCTGTGTTAAGAAAAACTATTATTCAGACAATATTAATATTGTCTTTCCTTGTTGAAATTTTTGTTAAGTGAAATGAAAAATAGACATTTAAGTACTTTTGTCCCCTAAAATTGTATCAAGTATAACAACAGCAAGATTAAGAGCCCATTAAATATTCTCCTTGGACCATAAGTTCTCTTGCAATGTCTTTCTCATGTTATGAAGAAATTTCCTGAAAGTTAGCAAGTAAAGATTACTGTAACTTACATGTTACTCACCATTCTATGTCACTCATTATAAAATACATATAAAAAGTCATTCCCTTTGTCTGAACTGTTGCACCTCCATTAGACACAGTAGCTACTTAAACAGTCACTGAAGTGGAAACATTCAACATTTTAAAATCAAATTATCATTCTGTGGATACTTTCCAAAATTTTCATAGATCTCTTGGTTCAAAAATACCTACCTGCATGTACTTGAATTTCTGATGGACTGGATAATCCAAGATCACAAAGAAGCATAGGGTGGTATTACAAATAATAAGGTAGTGTTAAATAACTGAATATGTAGTGGAATACACGAGGAGTGTTTAGCCATAACATTTCACTGTGATGGAAAATTCACCTGAATTATCTCAAACTTCTCAAAACATTGGAAAAATTAAGAGTAAACATTGGCAGGATGATAGATTAGATAATTAAAAGGTCCTTTTTGTCACTAATTTCTCAGTAGCAGACATGAGTATAAAAATCTGTCTGTTAACAATTTATTACTTGCCTATTTCAATCATTTATGTGACAGTTCTTATCTCCTTAGATAATAGCTCTCCTCTCTCCTCTTTTTGTAAAAAAAATCATTTCCAGCAGAAAGGTGACCAGAGGTATCAATATGAATAAGAAATGAAGTGCTCGTTTTAAGAAACAGAGGTGAATTTCTTTAAGTAGAGATAAATAAAATGTTGATGAATAATTACCACTGAAGAATTAAGATTTCTGAAGTCAAAACATTCTTTTTTCTTTTGAAATTTCAGTTATGACTCTCACTTTTAGTTTAAAATTATCTTTCTTTGTCAATATTGGCTCTTATTTATTCCAATATGTATAAAAGACAAACTATCACAATTATCCTGCTTTAAGTCTGATGGGAACTGTGAAATAAGCCATGGTGGAGACAACTGGCTCAGCAGTCTGCAAGTCACACATACTGTAATTTTAAAGTAGCTATACTAAGGAAAACAAGTTTTTGGATATTCGTAACTTCTTAAGCTTTGATGTGAAATAACTTTTTGTAAAACTGTTTTTCTGCATAGAAAGTCAAGAGAAAAATCTAGGAAAAGAGACAATCTTATTGTTTGACTCAGACAATTTTTTGACTTAGAAACACTTTAAATATTTTTTTATGAACTAGAATTTATTGTAATAGTACTACAATAGTAGTATAGTATTAAAGAAGATTTAACATCCTAAAATACTGTCTTCCATAGCATTCATTAAAAGAACGGCTGTTGTCATCTTTGTATTTTAAATAATAAAACGGTTTTTGAAAAAGCAGAGTCTAATTTTCATTCTTATTGAAAATCACTCTGGCCATTCCCTGGACTATCTGGTCATATGACCTGGCATGCTTCATGCTGTAAAAATATTTTTATTTGCGGTGTCTGAACATCCTAAAATTCCTTGTGCAATTATTTAACAGTACCATAATCTCCAAATTTTTCTTTATCAATCTAGGAGGCAACATCAGTTCTGCTTTGTCTTTGACTTGTAATTTGGTCTTGCAAACTGTTTGCTTAAGTACTGCTCCATACATGTGAGGCTTTTTTAGCATACTTTTTTTTTTTTTTTCAGTCATGGTATTGGATTCAGAACATGGAAGCAATTAAAAGCATTTAAAGCATTAAATAAAAGATTAAAAGCAATTTATTCATTAATGAATAGCAAAAGTTTTCAGTTAACACAACATTTTAAACCATTAATGTAGTGCTCTGAAGCTACTACATGCAGGGAAAAGAAATGTACCAGAATGGCAAGACGAAGAGAACATGTATCTCTTTGAATCTGCATCTTGAAAGTCCTGATAGGACTGGCCGACCAGTTGAGTTCCATCCACTGGATGGTCAAAGGACTACTGACTCGATTTTCTGATGAAAGGTGGGCCTCAATAGTCTACTGGCCTCTAGCATACCTGCCTAGTTCCAAGGGGAACTGCATCCTTACTAGACCAGTCTGAACATAGGAGTAGCTAGGTTGCATGACTAACAACTTTGTTTCTGTAAATATAATTTATGGGAATTGAAGCAGATCATAGAATTAATCATATTAACAAAATGAAGATTTATAATTATACCAATTCTTTCACCGAGAAAATGATGCAATCAGTAATAATAATTTGAGGACATTTTCTGCTTACTGAACTCTATGTGCATGTTCACAGCAGCCACATTGAGAAAATCAATTGGAAGACTTCCAAATAGCCTCTTATGGTCTGTCATGTCACTAATCCACGAATTAAATCATTGCTGAAGTGGAATATGATATGATTTTTCAGAACAACTTCAAAGACAGTTATAGCCAATTGTGTCTGTGATTTACACATCAAAGTAGTAATAATAAAAATACTTAGTTGTACATAGCACTTTGATCCTTAGATCATGATGCGCTTGTCAAATGTGGATAAGTATTATTATTCCCATTTTACTGATGAGGATACTGATTTCTTCAGGATGCTCAGTAAAACAAAGTAAACCTGAGAATTATACCTCTGTTTCTGCCACATCTCCTGCTTGTCAGAGCTATGCAGCAAGAAATATCCTTTGTGTAGAAGGAACATTCCAATCTGAAAAACTGGGGACCTGATCCGGAGGGCTCTGCAATCAGTCCAAGTCTTCATATAGATTGTTTAGGCCAAAATGCTGACATCACAGATAGGGATACCTTATGACTCTGTTGTGCTTTTCCTACTACTACCTGTAGTCTTGGACTGCTGTATTTTTATGATTGCGATTACTTCCTATTGAGCAAGAGGAACGTGATATCTTACCAGTCACCAGACTACAGCAATTTTCTCTGCCAACAGTTTAAATAGTAAAGAAAGAGTGCTATGATAAATTCTGCTAAGCAGCTGGATAGTGAAAAGGCAGCAAGGTGACTGACAATAGTGCATGCAGCTAGATGGAAGGGGATGATAGGAAAAGTTGCTGCGTATGAGTGAGTGAGAGTTGGGCATAGATACATAGGGCTTCTGGTTTAGATCCTTGATAGGAAATACAGTTTTGGAGGAGAACAAAGAGGGTGAATAGAATGATATTTTTCAGATAAAAATAATTGTAGACCCAAGTAAGATATCTAAAAGCAGAGAAGTAACAAACAGGATGGAGAAGGAAAAAAAGTAAAAAACAGCATAAAGAGAGGGAAAGGAATAGCAGAAAGAAAAGGCATGAGTAAAAACAAGGGGAAGAGAACACACATGTATATAAATAGGACTGAGACCTTTATATTTAATTTCTGGTTTAAATCTGAAAATTATAAACATTTATTTATGCTGACAAACAAGTATTCTGTGTCTGTGTCTGAAGACAGACCTCATGCATGATTTAGAAAAACCCTCTTACTTTTTTGATCATGAGTAACTTCTGAACTGTTTACAAGGTTTCAACACCACCACATTTTATCTTGAGGTCCATATAATACTCCTGGTTTGAGACCAACCATCTTTACCAAAAGAATATATTTTTTTTAAAACCTATGGGATTTATACCGCAAGTTTTGCAGTCCTTTCTATGTTCTTTGTCAAATAGGTTCTTCTGAACATTGTTATCACCAGAATTTATTCCCACATTTCCTGTAGGACATACCTAGACATTATTTAATAAACACAGTCACACCAGCAGTAAATTTAATAAAAATGCTTGAACCATGTCCTTAAAATTATCTTATAGTTTTAGGTCAGAGCTGTAGGATCATGATTACTGTGAATTCGTATGTTTGCAAATTCTAGATTAAAGAGTTAAGAAAGAATTTTTAAAAAAGAAGATTACTTTCAGTTTGCTTGCTGTTAGGATATTAATATTCTAATATATTTACAAGTTTTCCAACAAAATGTAAGAAAACTGTTGCTTCAACTACTTAAGGAAATTTTCCTTAGACTAGAAATCAGGTTACTAACTTAGTCATACATTTGATGCCACTCTCTTACAGCTTGTTCTCTTCAGGAAAATAGGAATACATAGAGCTACTTTGCTTTCTTTAGCTGATGCAATAGAGCTCTTTCAAAAGAGTAGAGAGCACCAAGGCTAAAATGATTTAGTAATGAATATATTTGACAATAATGTGTATGTTTCTAGGAAATTATATTATCTCTTCACTCTATTTCCATGTAGGGTTTAAACAGGACTTCAAAACCTAAGTGTCAAAATACCATACAATTGTATAGATTTTCCACTCAAAATCTGAGGTCCAATCAAACTAGAAAATAGTCGAAAACTTTTAGGAAAATCAAATAATATAAAATATTATGCAAAATTTCCTGAACAGAATAATACAATATTTGTATTGTTTGTATGTTGTATAAATCAGTATCATATTCAGGATATTTTCTGTTTCTTTGAGAAATGCAGTCCACAATTTTGTAGTTGCCATTACCGAAAAGAGTAGTTTTAGCCTAAATAGGGTCAGTAGAACATTTTGATTTCTCCTTTCTCCCAGTGGTATCAATGGAATGGAATAGGATAGGATAGGATGGAATGGAATGGAATGGAATGGAATGGAATGGAATGGAATGGAATGAATAACTCGTTGAAAGGGACCTACAATGGTCATCTAGTCCAACTGTCTGACCACTTCAGGGCTGACTAAATGTTAAATGTAGCACTTACCTTGTTCTTGTGGCTTTTCTCCTATCTTTATCCCCTAGTCAGAGAACACAAGGGTGATGCCCTCTGCTCAGCATCCATCAAGTCTTATCCAGTCACTATGTCCTGTCTGGGGTACTAGATAAGAGAGAGGTTAACAAACCAAAGAGGCTCAGAGGAGGCAAAGGATGGTCTGTGAGGCTGGGGATGGTTCAGCACAGAGCAGAAAAGGCATCAGGACACCTCACAGCACACCCCATGCCTCAAGGGGATGGGGACAGGCTCTTCACAGCAGTGCAGAGTGGGAGGATGAGAGACAGTGGCATGTCATGAAACTAGAGAGGTTCAGACTGAAGATAAGGACTTAAAATCACTATGATGACCATTAAGGACTGGAATGGGTTGCCCAGAGAGGTTGTGGGATATCTGACCCTGGAGGTTTTCGAGACCTGAGTGGTCACAACACAGAGCACAACTATCATAAGCCCATGAAGAGATGTCCTCTGAAGTCCTGGAGCTGAAAACATTGCCAGTGAGAAATGTAACAAAGGTTTCCAAAGGTGGTTCAACTTCCAGAAGCTGCTATGTCAGAAAACCACTTTCTGGTTTCATTCAGTTCAGCACCTTTCACAAATATTTATTTAGAATAGAATAGAATGCTGTGTCTGAGGCACCTCAGGATGCGGTTTGCCCTCCTGGCTGCCAGGGCACACTGCTGGCTCACACCGAGCCTGCTGTCGACCAGCACCCCCAGATCCCTTTCATCTGGTCTTTTTTTTAAGTCTAAACATATTTTCTGGTTTCACTCTATAAGTATGCATAAAATTTTTGTTGTGGAATCTGAAAGATCATCCGTAAAGAAATCAAGGTTTTCATATCTTGGTAAGTTAGGATATGAATCTGGCTCTATAGCTTAATGCAGATCAGCCACTGTGCAGAACTGCACACAATAAAAGCAGTAAAAACTCTCTACACTTTGGCCCCAGAAAAGCCCTTAACTGATACTGATACTCACAAAAGGAGTCTTTTTGAAGATAGTGACACTAGTCACAGAAGTAATATTTTCCTGTCTGGGCCATATCCATAAGGATGAGGAAAAGGCTGAGGTGCTCAACACCTACTTTGCCTCAGTCTTTGGCAGTAGAACTGGCTGTTCCCTGCACACCCAGCCTCATGAGCTGGGAGATGGGGAGGGGAAGCAGAGTGAGGTCAGCACAGCTGAAGAGGAGGTGGTCAGAGACCTGCTGCACCACTTGGATGCACACAAGTCTGTGGGACCGGATGGGTGACACCCAAGGGCGCTGAAGGAGTTGGCAGATGTGCTCGCCAGGCTGCTGTCCATGATTTACCTGAAGTCATGGCTGACTGGGGAGGTGCCATTGGACTGGAGGGTGGCAAATGTGACACCCATCTACAAGAGAGGCAGAAAGGAGGATCTGGGAAACTACAGACCTGTCAGTCTGACCTCGGTGCCAGGGAAGGTCATGGAGCAGGTCATCTCGAGTGCCATTACAAGTCATATAATGGACAACCAGGGGATCAGGCCCAGTCAGCATGGGGGTATGAAAGGCAGCTCCTGCCTGACAAACCTGATCTCCTTCTACGACAGGACGACCTGCTTATTGGATGAGGGAAAGGCTGTGGATGTTGTTTACCTTGACTTTAGCAAGGCCTTTTACACCGTTTCCCACAGCATTCTCCTGGTGAAACTGGCAGCTCCTGGCTTGGATGAGCACACGCTTTGCTGAGTAAAAAACTGTCTGGATGGCCCGGCTGAAAAAGTTGTGGTGAATGGAGTTAAATCTGGTTGGTGGCCAGTCACAAGTGGTGTCCCCCAGGGCTGGGTTTTGGGGCCACTCCTGTTTAACATCTTTATTGATGATCTAGACGAGGGGATCGAGTGCACCCTCAGTCAGTTTGCAGATGACCCCAAGTTGGGTGGGAGTGTTGATGTGCTCGAGGGTAGGGAGGCTCTGCAGAGAGACCTGGACAGGCTGGAGCCATGGGCTGAGGCCAACTGGAGGAGTTTCCATAAGGCCAAATGCCGGGGGCTGCCCTTGGGCCACAACAACCCCCAGCAGCGCTACAGGCTTGGGGAGGAGTGGCTGGAGAGCTGCCAGTCAGAGAGGGACCTGGGGGTGCTGATTGACAGCCGGCTGAACAGGAGCCAGCAGTGTGCCCAGGGGGCCAAGAAGGCCAATGGCATCCTGGCTTGTGTCAGCAATAGCGTGGCCAGCAGGGACAGGGAAGGGATCTTACCCCTGGACTCGGCACTGGGCACTGGTGAGGCCACACCTCGTTTCCTGTGTTCACTACAAAAAGGACATTTAATGGCTCGAGCGTGTCCAGAGAAAGGCAATGAAGCTGGTGCAGGGTCTGGAGCACAGGTTGTACAAGGAATGGCTGAGGGAACTGGGGGTGTTTAGTCTGGAGAAGAGGAGGCTGAGGGGAGACCTCATCGCCCTCTACAGCTACCTGAAAGGAGGTTGCAGCGAACCAAATAGTAAGCAATAGGACAAGAGGGAATGGCCTCAAGTTGCACCAGGGAAAGTTTAGACTGGATATTAAAAAGTATTTCTTTCCAGAAGGGGTTGTTAGGCTTTGGAATGGGCTGCCCAGGGCAGTGGTGGAGTCCCCATCCCTGGAGGGGTTTAAGAGTTGAGCTGACATAGTGCTGAGGGATATGGTGTAGTTGGGAACTGTCAGTGTTAGATTAATGTTTGGACCGCATGATCTTCAAGGTCTTTTCCAACCTAGAAGATTCTGTGTTTCTGTGATATAACTGCTATATAGTTTAGTATTTGTTTTTCCAGGAAAATATTTCCTTTTACTCTTACTACAGTATGGTGTCTTGTAAGTCTCTCAGGAGCTAGCCCAAAAATGCTAGAATCAAAACTCTTGAGAAATAGAAGCATTATAAACAGAGCTCATTCACTTTCCTCTTAAATACAAAATTCAACTGTCAATAAATATATGTGTATGTCTTTCTGTCTATTTCTGTCTATTGTCTGTCTATGTATGTATGTATCTATCGATCTATCTATCATTTATCATCTGTCTATGTATCTCTCTCTCTCTCTTGGCAAGTTTGTCCGGTGCAGATAAAGAATAAAGAGGCAGATGAAGAAAAAGCAGATGCCATTAGGCTGACACTGTTGAAGGTGCTCATATGGTATGGCAAGGAGCATGGTACATGGACTCATACCTGGAGAAACTGGAAATTCCTGATTTAGCTATCATGTCCAAGTCTGAAACCTACCTCCTTGGTCCTTCTTGGTCTGGACCAAGAAAAGAGGCATTACCACTGAAGTCCAGTAGAGTCCCAGTAATGCACTCAGCTAGTTTCCAAATAGCATGGCAAATTATATTTCATACTCTTTCTATCCATTTTATTACCTTCACTGGTTTCTGAGTCAAACATCAGGTCCTGCTACTAATATCCATTTCAGACTGCTTTTCCTCTAGTTACCAGCTGTAACAAGCTGGGTCCAAGTCTTTGTAACAACTATATGGCTTCATTCTCTCGTGGAGCGTTAGGGTGCTGCAGGGCCAGGGGCTCCCTGGACCCCTGGACCACAAGGAGTAGCATGACTGGGTGCCCCATGCTCCTTGCCAACACCTTCCTGTGAGACTTCTGCCTTCTGCCCAGTGCTATGGCTGCATGGCATCAGGAACTGTGCCAAGTATTTGCTCCGATTGCCCAAATTGTTCCATTTCCTCTGTAACACAATCTGCAATTTAATTCTTTGTAGCTGACATTATGTTACCAACTGTCAATGACATTAACACACATGCCCATGTGCACGCATATATACAGTGTTGTCATTCTCCATATTTATTCAAAACCATTTTGAATTAAAATCTCTGAAGGAGGACAAGAGTAACCAGGCAAAACTTCAGAGTCTTAGAGAGATGTGATCTGAACTGCGTCTGAATTGTATGAAACAAAGCAGAGGACCACAGAGTTAGGGTGCAGAAGTTCTGAAACTTTCCAAGTTTGGAAAGTTAAAATTGTCAGTGAAAATAAAATTGTCTCTTTCCTGTTTGTTTCTTTGCTAGAAAAATGTGTCACACTAAAATATTCTCATAATGTCACTATTTTTCATCTACTTGTTATATGCATTGTCACAGTGTCCTGAAAAGCTGTAACATTCTTGAGAAAAAACAGATAACAAGAAAAAGAGTGAGTCAGAAAAATGAAAATGCAGTTTTAATGCATCTCTGGTTTTGACAGAAACACCTTCCTCTCTCCCTCAGGCAAAACTGTTGGTAATATATATATATATATATATATATATATATATATATATATATATATACATAAATAAAAAAAGCCTATGCTGTCATTCTAACTTATTTCCCCCAGGTCCACTGTCAAAATTCCCCACACTGTGCCCCCATTATGTTGTTATTACAAGGTGCTGCCCTGACCTGGCACATGGAATATGGTGATATTGACAAGAGATTTTTTTCCTATTTGAGAATAGCACACTGCCAGAGTATGACTGTAGTGTCTTTTTTAGATGATTTGTTATTGGTTAAATAAAAAATAAAAATAGAAAGACAGTTCTATTTTATTTTTTTTTATCATTAGATACTTTCACATTAGTAATTAAAAAAATGTCATTTGGGACTCGTAACAGTTTTGCACACTGACTGAGAAATTTTTTGAAACAAGAACACACTATGTTGTAGATGGGATGATACATAAGGAATTCTTCAAGAATCTTAAGACAAATTTTATCTTACCTAAGATTTTCTGTAATGAGCTCCCTCCCCCCCCCCAAAAAAAAAAAAAAAAAAAAAAAAAAAGTAATTGATAAAGAAATGCAATGATGACATCCAACTGGAGGAAAATGCCAAGGAGAGAGGCTGATCAGAACATTGTAAGAGAAGATCTGGTTGATCTTAAGAAATGGAGCATAAATTGGTGGCATCATAGCTGTTGAAAAGGCATCTCTATATTAATTGTTCATCATCTGTTCATCATCTGCAGGATGTCAGCTATGCAGTAACTAACGTATAATTTCTTTACATATAATCTCTGGGCATATCATGAGTGCAGACAAAGAATACTAATGGCATCACTCTATGCATGCTAATTCCCTATCTATAATTTTGGGCAATTCATACTAATAGGATGATCAGAGAAATGGAGAGGATATAGAATGGAAAAGCTATATGAGAGGAGTCTAAATGCATCCATGGCTAGTGATGGGCATACAAAAACAGGCCTTTTCTGACTATAAGGGAAATGATATTGCAGAACAGACTTTCTGTGGGAACCCTTTATTCGAAGGTATTTGTGAGAGCTCCTAAGAAACTGGTTTTGTGTCAAATGAGATGATTGATATCAGTGATGCAGGATTCTCCTTTCAAAGCCCACTTCAGTAGAAATGGCTTGCATTCTTGGCAGCTCTGAGCATACTGGTTTATCACTGTAAATACAGAAGTGCATTATGAAAATTAAACCCCAAACAAATGTAAAGCTTTTGGTTTTGTTTTTTTTTTTTTTTTTTTTTCCTCAAAACCTAAACATATTTTACAGGAGAATTTGTGGGTTTACAAGATAACGACTAAGAAGCATGTATGCCATCACTGAACTATTAGACAGTCATAATTACCTGGTCTCCATCTTTTCCCATTTCATTCCATTTTCTTATTCTCTTCTTGGCATTGCATGAAATCAGATTGGAAGCACCTTGGGACAGAAGCCACTTTTTGGTTTTTATGCCCTATTCATCTTACCGGTACTTGAAACACCCAGGACATTATTGAACTCCATAAAATAATAAAATTGAGAAGGAAATACCATAAAAGCAGTCTCTCCTGTGAAATCTCTGGCACTTCTATTACTGTTTATGTCCAGAATACCATGAAAAAAGCCTCTCTCATTTTGTCAGCATTTCCTGTTATAGTTCCAACTGAAGCCAGTAGTGAAAAATATTATATTGAAATATTTTCAAAAAACTTGACAAAAAAACAGTCTAAGCATGTTCCTAGATTTGGGTAAATGTTCAGGCTTCTTATCGTTTCTTAGTAAATATACTTCAAAAGCAGGGTTTCTTTACCAGAAACTGAATTTCTGAGAAGAAAGGGTTTTCATAGTTGCAAAAAGCTTTAAAATAGAAAAACGGCTTGCAGTATTTTCTTGCAATTTCTGTGCTGTACTTTAAAGCCCCTCACAGCCTTTTGCTATGAACTTTAAGTAAGATATTCTGTTTACTATGGCCATTAAAACTGTGAGCTTTTTTAGAGCAGCTGCATTACAGCATAAAGCTCAACAGGTCACATGGCACCTTTTATACAAACACTACATCATGGACTGTTAAAGGGAATGAGTGTGCATTCCTAAAATGCCAAAGAACACCCTGAGTAGTAGGGAAGTTTTTCTTCTGCAGCTTTTAAAGTGTCTAGTAGAAAGATACTCCACTCCTCCCTTCTTTTTGATTTCTTAAGACCTATAGGGGATGAGATTTATTTTTATTTCGGGAGTAATACATAGCTGAATACTGCCATCAGTGGATGCATCTTCAAAGTGGAGGTGTCTCCAGCAACTCCACAATTACAACATGACATGCAATTCCAGAGTTCTCCTAATTCTAACTCAAGCCTGATATTTGTAATCACATCTTCAGAGCATATGTAATTGCTCTGTGCACAAGGTGGATTTTTTCAGTCTTACTAAGTCCACTTGCCTTGTGTGCAGGCCATGTCATGGGGCATTTCTCTCTATATATAGGGTTATTTGGTCAGCAACTAGGGTGCTGGTTTTGCACCCAAACCCCTCAGTTTCTCCCGGATCCCCCCATCTGAGTCAGGGGTTGAGGAGCCAGAAAGTTCCAGCACTGTGGTGGGACTGCATGAATTTATTTTTCTGGGTGATTGGAAAATAGTAATTGAAGGAGGAAGAGAAATAAACCCAGACAAATAAAGTCACATAGGAGAAATGGCAATAACCATAACGTTGACTTTAACATTTCCTGTATGTTGCATAATTTGGAGCATAAGTTGCAGTTTTAACTCTAGCTTTTTATAGTGTGCGCTTGTGCAGTAACAGCCACTCAGAGTGCCTTGATGAGTCAGCTTCACTCTTGCAGATCTTAGCTAACCAAGTTTTAGATAGATACTTTTAGCTTCCTTTGAGTAGGACAGCATTTCTGTGTTTAGAAGCACTCAGCAGAAATAGATGATTTTGTATATAAAATTATGTCTATAAAGCCATGTAACCTGCCTACAACTGTTAGATTCAACTAAGAGTAAACACTAGATGGTTAGCATTCTGTCTTACTGCATATGACCAGGGATGGGAGACAGGACTGTTGTCAAAAAGTAGAATTAATCTGTGGTTCGTAAGTTTTTAAAAGATAAAAAGAGCTGTCAAATCCTGTTGTGCAACTACAAACAATACAGTGATTAAGTATAAGAGTCTTCTCTTTGTGTGACCCTTCAGAGGCCTGTCCCTAGCTGGCTGTGTGAATGATTCTAAGGTATTAGCCACAATTGAGAGTGAAGCCCTGTGACTTATATTGTAAAATTAGAGGAAATACATATACCTACGTATGTCTGTGTGTATTCTTACCCAGCTGTTGCAAACATGACAGCCCTCTAATTTACTACTTTTCCTGCATTAGCAGAGAAATAATACAACTAATCTCATCTTAGATAACTTTTATGACTTTCTCGTCTGTAAATAATATAAATTGTATATTGGTGTTTGCAGCTGTACATGTACACATCTAAGCACACATATATAGAATCTCACAAAACTATATATACACACTCTCACATGGCTGATTTTCCATTATGGAATATCCAATATTCCATTAAATTATTGAAGACCATCCTGTTATATTTATTATAGAGGTTGCTGATATTACTGCCAATTGTCAAATTTCGGTTTCCTGTTGTTGATTTTCATGCATGAGAAACACAGAGCCGCTGGACTGATGCCAGAGCTCCATCAATCTCCCTAGGCTGCTTTGACCTCAGGATATGTAAGAGTAGTGGATAAATTGGAAGATCAATGCCTTGTCCCTCCTGCTGTGCCAGCTGCTATTGAGAAATTAATATGAGGATCACCATAAATAAAAGATAAAAGATGATATGGCTTACAGTGTAAAATATTAAAGTTGGACACAATGTGTTCTATGAATCTAAAACCAAAAGCTGAGAAGATTAACCCTATAAGAGCATGAACTGACTGTGAATATGTGGAAAAGAGCAGGCTAGAAAGCAGAAAAGTTGTCTTTAATAACTCTTTTAAAAAGCATGGAGTTTTATAACAACTGACCACAACGTTATATATTGCAGGGAATGGCCTTTAGCCATGGTCTAGTTTATCAGGAAGAGATAGTGAAGCTGTACCCTGTTATGCAGTGAGTAGCATAATTCTGGGAGAGTAGATGACTGATGCATTTAATAAAGATATCCAGAGTTTTTCAAGAGATAGGTTTTAAAGCTATTTATGGATCTAACACACATTGGTTTCAATAGGTGCTGAGTATCTGGAACAAACTACAAAAATAATGAACTGGAATTTTACTGGTGAAAGCAGTTTAGACACACTGCAGGGTAGGGGGGTGAAATGAGAGCACTTTAGAGGAAGTTACTGGGAATTAAAAAGGACTCTTGCCCATAGGCCTCAACTCCCCACAGCTACTTTATCTCCCACTGGATCAAGCTGAGTGGTTAAATACCAAAGGAGCTGGGCCCAGTTTCCCCACAATGTGGCCTAGGAGTTCAGTTTTGGTTGAGGTTGCTGCTTCCAGGAGCTCTTATCTAAGCTTGAGGCACCAGATCTACTTCCTTCTGACATAAAAATAACCTGCTCACAACAAGATTCACCATGTCTGAAATACTTCTTACCAGCATGAGGGAAAGGTCTATGGATCAGGTACATCCTGTCTAATTTGGGCACCTAACAGAGGTGACTAATATTGACCATTATTTACCTTCAGTTGGATGACAGATGGGACTTCCTTTTGTAATTACTAGAGATCTAGATAGGGAGATTCAAATCTTGAGTGGTTTGAATCTCCCACTGGAGCTGTCTTTATCACCAGAGCAGTTAGGATGCGTGAGGCAATCCCACTCGTTACATAGGCACCTAGTCAGATGAGAGACATATGTCCCTCATACAAAGAACATTCAGAATCAGGTGATGTTCTTGCTGTTGTTCTTGTAAGTTTCCTCACCATTCAGAGACACTTAATTTCCCCAGAACATGTAGGTCTGCCACTCTCTTGAGTTATAAAAAAATAATTGAATTCACTAAATGGTAAGTGAAACTCCACAAAAATGCCTGAACAAGTTCAGGGATTTAAACACTACTTTACCCAGAGTTTCAGCTTCCTATTGTCCACAACTGTGTTCACATAAGGAAATGAGTAGTATGAATTTCTCATTTATATTCTGACTTTATTTATATTTTCATTTAAACTGCTTAGGTATTACACTAATTTCCTTTAGAGTGAAATTCTTTTCACATAACCAAGCATAAGCCAAGTGAGATGTGGCCTGACTTCAATAGAGCATTTTTTGTGCTTCTGAAGCAAAAATGAACTGTGATATAATACTTTGATTTCCTGGATGACATGAAATAGCCAGAACAGGATTCATTTTTGTCTTGATGATGCACTGCACATGAATTTTAGGAATAACTGATTCTCTCCAAGTCTGACTTCTCCAAGTCTCTCATCTTCACACACACAGAGCTGCCCATCACCCAAGACATAGCTGCATGAATCAAGACAAGAAAGAGCAGCTGAATATGTTACTTACTGAGTAGGTTAATGATTTTCTTAAATACACAAGACACCTGTACAGTAGAGTAAAGTATTCATTCAGACCAGATTGCCTTTGGTGAATATAGAATGAATGGAAAGTAATGGGGACTGTCTAGACCTCTGCTCTTCAAATCACGTAAATGTGGAAATGACAGAATAAATTGCACCCATGGTGAAGTAGTCAAATTCTTCTTTATTATCATATGCATTCATGCAACCATTCTAAAGCTGGGACTAAGTCCAATGTGGTGTACCATTACATCTACCCCAGTCCATGTCACTGTTTCTATATTGCAGTCTGAATGATGCGTAAAAATGACTAGCAGTTGATTAAGTGCAGACAAGACTGTCAGCATGAATTCATGCGAAGTCTCCACAGACTTTTTTGTCATGACTCATGTCACTCTTACTTTTCTCAAGACACTACTGGAATTTTTGTCTGTGCTGATATTCAAATTGGGATTCAACAGGTTTCACTAAGCGGACCACACCTCCTAGTCAGTGAAAAAGGCTGGTTATTGCTCAGCTTCCTGGAAAGAATTCCCAAAGTGTGAGGGTTTTTTTCCTCCCCACAAGCTTTTTTCTCTCTTTCACAGTCTGTACTTTTTCTTAAGGTCCAAAAGTATGCAATACAAAGGGAAAAGAAAAAAAAATGAAAATCAGTGCCTTCTCTCCCTGCAGTGACTGCCTTGGTTGAGAAATGAATATGAAGATCACCATAAATAAAAGATAAAAGATTATATGGTATTTGGAGTAAAATATTAACACCAAGCACAAAGTAATGTATCAAAGTCTGACCAAATTAACCCCCTGGGATAAACAGAGGCCTTGTTTATGTTGTATAGGAAAACAGGTAGTGGAGAATTATGTCTCTCTGTGTTTGCATGAGTGTGTATGTCTCATGTGTGTATGCATGAGAAAAGCACAGAATGCACACCCATTCCCCCCTCTCTCTCCTCATACATCCCATTCTCTCCCCACACATATATAGACCTAATGTACATTTGTGACTACACACAAATTTGTGAATACTTTCATTATATATCTTTGTGATTTATGTTCCCATGTACAGTGTCTATGAAAGGTGCAAGAAAGAAAAGAATTTGAAATCAATGTTACTTAGTGTTTATAAATCTGAATATAACAGACATAAAAAACAAGTACAACGTGCAGAGATTTGTAAATAAACATGCAAAAATGTTTATGTGTACACCTCAGCACACCACACATTCGCACAGATACATATCCTGTCTTAATGTGCTTGTGTACACCTATATTTGTATATTCTATGTTTATGTGTGTATATATATAGATGTGTTTAAACATAGATGATAAACATATATATTTATTTATAAACACACATGCACATGCGTGCGTGACATGAACCACTGAGAACCCCAGAGGGACTTATTCTGTGTGTTTCCTGCTTTCTTGGTCCTCTATAGGTGACACCTGCAAGAGATTTTAAGCTGGCTTCCCCTCTGAGCTGCACAGGAGAGTAATCACTCTTTATTCTATACAGGGATGATAACTTATTATCTTGTTGGCAGGTGAAGCAGCCAGAAGCTACTTTTTCACACTTTCAATCAAAAAAATACATAGAGAAACATGTTTTCCATTAAGATTTACACCAGTTATTTTTTCTAGCTTATCCTTTATTAGATTAATGCTGGTGTAAAACCCTGCCGGAAACTATGTCTTGGGCATCCGTCTAAGAAGGCATTATTTAATAGGTGTACTTGAAATTGTTAAAAAGCACAGACTTTAAAAACTACACTGTCCTATAAAGCAAACAGATTTTGAGACTTATACTCAGTTGTACTTCTTAACTACTTAGAAATCAACTTTTTTTTAAAGACAAGAGTAATGACTTAAAAGAACTGAGTAACTCAGGTTGTGACCATAACAGACACTTCAGCTGAATCATAGGCAGAGCTGATTGATTGTCTCTCACATAGGCATTCAGAGTAGAATAGGAAACCTGGTTGGAGGAAATACTAGTAGGTGGGCACCCTCTCCTTGAACTAGTACAGCATCAGGCAGCTATTTTCCAGATTGAAGTAAAATTTGACATTTGCATCAAATAGCATTTGTTTGTAACAGCAGTTAGCAGACTGCAAACTATATTTTGGCAATGTTAAGAAATGAAACCAATGTCTATTGGTTGAGTCCATGTGTCAAGCTCATGTTAATATATTTGGTGGTCTCTGTGCTTTGAACATACATCATATACTTTGCACTGTTGTGGTATACTGTCCTTTTGTGCTATGGTGACTGCAGTCAGTATTGTGTTGATTTTTTTTCTTTGTTGTGGTTTGACCTCAGCTGGTAGCCAATAGCCAAGTGGGCAGTTGTTTACTTGTTTACTTCCTGCTACCTCCACTCCCATCCCCCAACCCCACTCCTCGGTGAAATAAGGACATTCTTATGTTAGTTTAACTGTCTAAATTTTGAATAGAAGATGAGAGGAAATTCTTCATTGATCTGTAGTTTATCTAGTCTATCAGTTAATAAATTTGAAATACTAGTACTCTGATGCACATAATTTTATATTCCTTAGACCAGGTGTAAGGGATATTGGTAAACACATGACAATGGAGAACAGGTCAACAGAAATTAACAGGAATCTTAAAGAGATTCACATATTTTGTGAACTGTCACTAATTCCAAGTCTAATTCTCTTGTATTATTAATAATCTGCAAATGAACTAGCAAGGCGTTTGAAAAATTGTCAGGGTATAACTTCAGGTTTTCCTGTGCCACTCAATCTTTAAACAACACTGAAAACATTTGCAGTACAAGCCAGATTTGTTGTCTTCCTGTTGCATCTGAAAATGAAATTCTGTATACAACATTGTATTATCATATAGTATAAGTGTCTTAGGGTTGTTAGCCAAATATTTATTTTGCTAGTGTCTTCACAGAGTCATTATTGTGCATCTGTTTACTAATATGGGCAAAAAGCAGCAGGAGACAGAGGGATTAACAAGTAAACAAAGTCTCGCATGTCCATTATCTTCACACGTTATCTACAGTCCTGGAAATAACTGAACACCCTTGCTGTACTAGAATCTGTAGGGCAGACTTTAGAACAAGACAAATAAAATATTACCTAGGTGCTGAGAGCCTTGAATCAGGCTTTGTAACAATATCCATTTATTTCACTGGAGCTAGCATTGATTTCTCCAGCAAAGAGGCTAGTTCCAAAGAGTTTGAGAAGACAGATATGGACAGCAGTATGGACAATGCAATAGATATTCACAACTGCAGAGAATTTAAGTTATCATAACACCACTGACATTACTAGAGGTACACTGATTTGCACCAGCTGAACAAGTGGTTTGTAACATGAATTAATCTACACAGGTTATATACACACTATACTTTATCAGAACTATACAATTCATTATTTTCATTGCTTCATTTCAATTTCTGCATAGTGTAAGGAATTGCACACAACATTACATTTAGTTTTTAATTTCTTACTCTTCTTTTGGTAATCTGGAGAAAATAAAATGTTAATGAAGTTAAATGACTTGGCACACTTATACTGTACAGTTGCTTGATAAGATGTGACTTGCAGTATTAAGGTGCCAACATGTTAAAATAGAGTACTTAAAGAGATGGAAGACAAGCCATGTAAAGCCAAAATCTCATGTTAGTAACAGTATCACTTGCATCATAAAGTACAATGAATGACACGATCCTTCTCTTTACTGTGCCATATATACATATTATTTATCCACTTAGGTTGAGGAACGGACCCCCAAGCTGCAAAATTAGCCAACAAAATATTTCTTGCCTTCTCTTCTTGTCCTGCCAGAGCATCCTGAAACTTATTTCAACTGCTCAACTCTGTGTAAAAATATCCAGAGAATAGGACCCTTAACCGCCATCAAGACGGTGAGAGGAAAAAGCAATGAAAATAAATCTCCGAGTTTATTACAGTAAGACTTTGTAGCATCCTATGACTAACTGAACAAACTTCCCCTCCTTGATAAGGTGCTTTTCTCCATACACATTCTACTTCTTGAGCAATCAGCTTTCACTGGAAAAAGTGTTGAAAATGCAAAGCTAAAGATCTCTACACTGGGAAAGTCTGAAGAGGATGAATAGATGGTTGTCCTATGACTGCCTGTATCTTCACAATTGCAATGTTGAAAAGACTTCACAGCCTCATCTGCTAGCATAAGTGAAAAAGAAAGGACTGAGAGATCAGGACTCTTCAAGGACACATTAGTGGCAGAAAGAAGAGAAAAAGACTCTCCCTACAGAGAGTCTTTTTCTCAGCCAAAGAGAAGAATGCTTAAAAATTACACCAGAACTCAGTTACAGCAAACTTCCAAGTAATATACAAAAAGTAAGACAAGGATGTCCTTATTCTACCCAGTAGACCAAAGAAGAAAATGAAAGTAAAGAGCAAGCCTAATTTACAGAAAGACAGGAAAAGTCACCATCAGGTGAATGGAAATAACACTTGGAGGACCACTGATACTTTGAAAGAAGTCCTTACTGGGAAACAGTATTGAAATATACCTTCAGCTATACAACAGAGAAGAGGTCTGTTAGCCCTACATGGAAAACCAAGAAATTCCAAAGCAAGTGAAGAATTGTTTTATCTCTAAGGCTGATTAATTATGTACATAATGCATCTATAAGAGTGAAAGTGTAAGAGTATGGATTTTCTTTTCATTTTCTTTATTTTCTTTTCATTTATTTGGACAAAAGGTGGAAGTAGGAGAAGTATAGAGCAATCCCAATTATATTTTTAACTAACTGCAGTTGAATAGCAAACTGTGTGGGGCAAGAAAGAGTTTGGAGTATGGCAAGTAAGCAAGTGCTTATTTAAAGTAAAAAAGAAGTCTCACTGTTCATAATATATGATCTTACAACACTCCATGCAGCATTTGATAAATTATAGAGAATAAGAATTTATGCAGAAAAGATGTGCTGTGTATATTTTCATATAAATTCCACAAATATATTTTCATGACATGACCATGCAGATAGTTCTGCAAACTGATATGTTTATTAAAGAGGGTATTATGGATTTAAAACAAACAAACAAGCAAACTAAAACAAAAAATCCAAAAGAGTATTTTCATCATTTTTTTTCACCACCATTTATGACCCTTACTTATCAGTATATTTTTATTTTATTTTTAATGTGACTTATTCTTTGTGCATCCTCTTTCTTCTTGGATGCAATTTCTAGTGGAAATCATGGGATTTCGGCAAGACTTCTTTTCCTCATTACAGTAATACAATCACAGTGGCTAGGTACATGATACCCTCTGATGCATTTGTCCACACAAAAGTCCTGTTAGAAAAAAGAGGAACTATAATATTAGTCCCATTTTTACATGTGGGACAATAAGGGGAGAGGGTCCCAACCATACACATTCAGGCACATTCTAGACACAAAGTGAGACAGCTCCACTTGTGAAATGCAATTCACTGCCTAGGTCACAGACACATTGTGAAGTGTTGTTTGCTGATTTGTGTGTTGGTTCTTACTCTGAGGTACGGGCAGGAGAGCTATTTTACATCTCTTCTCTGCAAGTGAGCAGGATGAACAGGAGAGGTAAACAGCACTGTTCCAGGCAAAGGAGGACAGGCCTTTGGTTTTCTGTGACTTTGTCTGTGGTTTTCTTTGCCACAGGTTGTTGTTGATTCTAAATGTCTGTTTGGGATCAGAAAATGAACAGAAAAACTCTGATGTTTTGGACACAAGTGTGTATAAATATGCTACCTTTAGTTCAGGTCTCTGCATCATAAACCCAGAGAAGGAAGGAGACTATTCTAGGGAAGTATCATTGCGTGCTTGCCCAGCATTTATACTCCTCCCTAGACCTCCTGTCAGGAGCAGCATGATACAGTAGGTAGACCTTTGATCTGACCCAGTGCAGGTAACTTTATGTAAAAATGGATGAAAAAAATAGTTTGATTGACTTGAAACAGAATGGGGAATGAAAATTTATTCATTCAGGGACAGCAAGACAGAACTGGAACAAAATTATGAACTGTTGTGAGAAAGAGCCTTGCCCTCTCAAAGAAAATATAAAGGAGTGGATAGTGCATTTTCTCTCTCTTTTTTTTTTTCCCCCCTGTCCATCTCTCAGTTGTTTCCATTCTCATGCAAAGTATGTCCACATATGCAAATTAGCCACTCACATTTGTGTTCAGGATACTGGCAGGTAAGCCAAAGCCTGCACTTTTCTGCACCATGATACAACACTGCTCCCTGTAGTCAGACTCTCTAAAAGGAGAACGAAGCATTTATCACAGGATGGGCAATTCCTCAAGGCTTGTTCCTCTGCCATGTGGATTTTTCCAGACAGTGAAAAGTATTAGTGAGTGAGTGCAGTCCATGAAGTCTTCTCTGTTTTGTTGTATGCTTTGCCTGTTACATCCCATAGAAATGTCTCTTCATACTGGAGTCACTACTTAATCAATATTTTTTATACCTATACATAATGTTTATGACTGTAACTCACTTTTAGATATCTCTTTTCTATAGGTATTATTCTCATAATAAAAATAACGTGCAATTGGAAAAATGGGAAGAGATGGTGACACCAAGGGATATTGCCCAAGAGAGAGGTCATTGCAGCCCCTACTATTCATACACACAGAAAGAGAACAGAGGTATTACCATTGTTACTGTAACATGTCTGTCTACAAATCAACAATTAGCAGCTTTGACCATGCTAAGGAAGATATGAGCTAACCAAGTTATATGAAGAAAATTAAAATTAAGTTACCGTTCTCACAGGAATCATAAATGGGCACTGGGAATGGATGTATGATTTTGTATTTTTATTTTGAGTATCTTAGAGTTTATTACTTTCTAAACTTTTATTTTCATTTTAAAAAGTCAGATCTCTACAGTGTTCTGATCACCATGTAAAATGACTGTTTCTTGGCATGAAAATTTTAGATTATGATGTAGTCTAAACACAGTGTAAAAAGTTATAGATTGTTTCTCTACTCACAATATCTGTTCTTCCTACTGGTATTATCTGTCACCAGGTATTTCCATAGGTGGAAATAATATTGACATTTTTCTTCTAAAGGACGCACAGAAATCTTACTATATGGAGGTATTTCGGGATCAGAACTTCAGTTCTTCAGAAAACACTTTCAAGATAACATTTGTAAAGAGTACCTTCTGGTTTGTTCATGGTCTCTTGTAAAATTTCTTCTTCTAAATGGAGAGCAGTACCTTTCATCTTTTAAGAAGAGCAATCAGAGGAAGCCAGGACTACAGACAAAGAGCAACATGAAAGAACAGGAAATAGAACAACATCTCTTTCTTAGTCTGAAAGTAACACCATATATCCGAAACTTTTATTTTTACCATCTTATATGTATTTCTTGATAGTTATGTATGGCATCTCATGCCAAATTATGAACGATAAATCAATCTTTGTTTCAGAGAAACATGGAATGAGCCTTTGAAAACCAGTGCCTTGTGTATTACCACCAAGTTACTCCAGACTTCATAAAATGATCATTTATCCCCATGTCAGATCATAATGCCACTTCTTTCTTTTCCTTACAATGAAACAATTTTCAGCTAAATAGTGATCTGCATGTCACTAAAACATTTTTTTTTTTTAAATCAACTAGTGTAATATTTTTCCCCTTTGTCAATGGTATGGATGTTTTTTTCTCTTTGTCTTAAAAAAAATTTCTGAACTCAGGAAAGAAATCTACTTTTCTGGATTTCGTATGTGTTCAGTGATCTCTAAGTGGTTCCCAACACATTGTTTATTTGGCCATTCATTCAATCAAAATAAATTTTCTACAATTTTGGACCAAAGTGCTTTTGAATAATTTGACTTATTGGCTCCTGTAGAGTTAACAATCTGTTTGATTATTCATTTTTTGGCAATCTGATATTTCCTTTACGGAATCTGGAACCCAAAATTTGACATTAACATCATGTCTAGCACATAGAAATATACAGTGTCTCCTCAAATACTGAACAAATGAGGTGACTCAAACCAGCTCTCTCACAAACTCAAATGAGTATGTTCAGTGATCACTGAAAGGGGTTCCTAAGGTCCTTAGAGGCTGATTTACGACATGATCAGCCTTACAGCAAGTGCACTGATGTTCATGTTCATGCCTCCATGGTCCTTAATAATAGACACTGATGGATTCTGGATTCAGAAGAATTATAAACAGTAAGCATAATTTTCTATAACGTGTGGCATAGCTCTGCCTGACAGTGGCAATTTAAATTATTGTTCACTTACATTTTGTCATATGTCACAAAACTCTGAGCTTTCTCTGGATACAGGACTACAAACTTTCTACCCATTTTTCTGTCTCAGTAGTGGAGGAATCAGTGGAATGATATCCATAGTAAAGTGAGTTATGTAGCACATGAGGAATTAAATAACTATATCACCGGATGCCTTCATAGCAAGTATGCACACCTTTCTTCTAATGGTTAAAATAAGAAAATAAACATTTTTTTAAATCTTCATAACAGTCGACTAACTCAATTCTTGAACGAAATATTCTTGTAATAAAGGAAAAAGGGTCAGTTCCTAGTTCTAAGGGGAGGAAGTAACCTTTTGTATAAATGTCAGGTTTCCAGAAAGGCAGAAAGCTAGTTATTATTCCTGGCCTATCCATTTTCTTTTCCCTTTGGATAGTATGTTAACTCATAAGAACAGTAATTTTTAACCACAAATGAATAAATTAAATACAGCCAGGTAGAAGAAAATAAGTGTAACTACCGTGCGTGGTCTGAATTTGAGGTTTCAAATAAGTTAGAGGGAGCCTTCTAGGGTTCATAGCACAAAAGTTTTGTCAATGTACTTTATGATATGGCTTCTAGGATTTTCAAACAAACTATAGCTTGAGGCATTACTTGGAAGTTGAGGTTCAATGGCTGGTACAGACACAAGCTGGCAATTTTTGGCATTTCATAAGCAACTCTTCAGCAAGGAGGGAAGATTTACAGGTGTCATGTTTTCAGAAAAATGTCTTATGATCCAGAGCATGATTCTTGTCTCAACATTAACGGCAGCAAAGGTAAGAAATACATGTTTTCCCAAGTGGAAAGGTGGAATTTTTCAGACCCTAAGACAGATATCCATCTACTATGGACTTTTGACAAAAGTTACCTGAGATATCACAGAATCAACTAGGTTGGAAAAGACCTTGAAGATCACCTAGTCCAACCATTAACCTAGCACTGACAGTTCCCAACTACACCGTATCCCTCAGCGCTATGTCGACCCAACTCTTAAACACCTCCAGGGATGGGGACTCCACCACCTCCCTGGGCAGCCCATTCCAATGCCTAATATTGGGAAGCTTCCCACAGTTGTTCTGTCTTACATACATCTCTCTGAACTTGTGTGTGATTATATATGTTATATGTGTAGTGTGATGGACAAAATAAATTATATATCCAGGATAATGAGGGCAAAAGACTTAACATCACAGCAAAACAGACCACAGAAATCTGAGGTCTCCAATTGTTTTCATATTTGTATCAAGAATCTAGTCAAAGGAAAGAAAGTTGCAACAAGGGTGAAATTGTTTTCAGTAAAAAGAGTTTTCTTCATAATGTTTTATTATCCACATACTTAAACCATTCACATGTTTTGCTTCAGAAGAAGAGTACAGAACAAACAGATCCTCCAAAAGCACAGCCGTGATCTCTAACTTAACATCACACTGTCACACATGGGGCAGAAAAGTTTAACAAGGACTGAAATCTGATCTGAGGCATGTATAAAACTGAATGGTCAGCTCTTCAGATGACTGAAGTGAAATACTCAGCATTTTTGTCTCAGTAAGAATTGGGTAGTTTTAACTGTGGAGCAGAAACGCATTGTAACCTACAATGCACTGATGGCCTGAATTCAAAAGGACACTTATTTTCCAAGTACCACAACCAATCAACTTAAATCATGTACTCCCACATCTTCCTATATTATGTTTTTCTTTAGACTTATGAATTCTGAGTTTGCTGACAGAAGACTATATCAAAAGTTGATAACTGTCACAGACAAACAAATACTCCCATTTGCACGATCTTTTTGTTGAACAACTAACTGTAATTTTTGCGTAAGGGAACATGTTCCTATTTGCACTGTGTCACATAAGAAAAATTTAACTTGTCCAGTAATGTCTGCTCATTGCTGCCAATTAAGCTATCGTCTCATTTTAATTAAAATAGTAAAATTTTTTTATTATTACATTTTCTGTCTGATGAAAACTTACGCATAATAATAAAAAAACACCAAGAAATGGCACTCAAATTCCAAATAGCTCACAACTCACAATTTGGAGTTACATTTCCAACATTAATATATGACAGATATGAATGGTGAATAATATATTGTTATGTTTAAAAATCTCTTCTGACTTGTATTTTCTGCAATACTTCTCACTAATTAAAGCAAAATACCTCATGGAATACCTTTTTAGTGATGTGACTAGATTTCATTAATTCTATCTGTTGAAGTCAATATAAATTCATTCTTACAAAATGAGACCTATAGCTTCATACATTTGTTCTGCTAACACATTCAACAGAACCTGCAGGCAGTTACTTGTTCTGCAGTAGACAAAAGGCACAAGAGCATAAAGTAACTACAGTCAATCAATATTATTTGTGGTCAATATCTTGGAGCAGAGATGTTAATCTCAAAACATTAAAACATCCTTAAAAAAACTGAAGGAAATCTAATGAGTTGACAAATTTTCCCGCTTTTGAAGTTTTCTACTTCCTCTCTTCTTAACTCCTGATAGTTTATATTTTTTTCTGAATGTTCTGCTGTTTTGGCATTTTTATAGCTGACTTCACTTTTTTACAGACAATATAGCAGAAGACTCCTTGATCTCCTCCTATCCCACAGATTAACTCTGGAGAGCTAATTCTGCTGAGAAGATTGTAAAATCTATCGAACAATATTCTGTGGCCTGATTATTTACATAAATTGCATAGCATGAAATACAGAAAATGACCATAGTAAAGTCCATGAGAACAGGATTTTCTTGCATTTCTAAGCAAGCTTGTAAGAGACTGTATGGAAGGAAGGAGGGTGATATTCCAAAGAACCTGAAGTGTGCATATGTATGTGGCTATGTTAAAGTTTCAAATGGAAGACAGATGGGCTGGGGATGAAATACTCTACAGTGAACACTAGAGAAGATTTTTTCCTTTATTTTGTCCATAATATCTGCACCTAGAGCCAGAACATGTGAGTAGATTACTTCCTCCTGAAGCAAGGAATTTACTTTTGTAAACATGTAGGAATGGAAGGCTCCAGCTCATTTTCAGTGAGTTTCCCCTATTGGTGTCACCAGTACTTGGCCAAAAAAGGAGAACCCAGCCATTCAAGTAGATGAAGAATGTGACCGAAATATGTCTTGTAAAGAACATCCCGACCAAAAGCTTATTCAATGTGAGGGTAGAAAGAGGTGGGAAATGTTGAAAAAACTCACATGCATGATGGAGTATACTACAGATCTCTGATAACCATGTAAATACTGCAGAAAATACCCCATGGAGATGTCAACAGTGCACTGCAGTTTGGTCAGCAGAGGCTAGTGGCCCTCCTTGCATGCTTGCAGTTCAATGAGGCTAAAGAGGCTAACCTCAACTGAGCCTGCAGATTGACATTATGAAATCAGTAGGAGTGCTGCTGGAGCTGTCCCAAAGGCGGGTCAAGTTCAGCCTGAATACAAGTATTTCACAGCTTTCACAACTCGTTAAAATACAAGCCTGATAATACTGCCACTCTCATATCATTTCTGAAATCCAGAAGAAGGTTGTTAATATTGATATGGTTAATATACATCAAACAGGATTCCTTTAATTTTTTGAATCGAAAAATTCTCCAGTGTTGACATTTCTTCACTGAACTCTCAGGATTGTTTGGTTTCAGAGACTGTAGGGCCCAAGACACATTTTGTTTTAAATAATCCTTCATAAAAAATTCAACTTTCAGTCTAATATGATTGAAACTCAGCTTGAGTGTGTTTTATAATGCATTGAACTGGAAAGACTATGGATGTTGAATTATTCAAAAACATGATAGGGAAAATAGTGATATATATGTGTGCATACAGGAAGGGGTGATCAAAGAAATCAGGGTGACTTGATATGTCTTGTTATCTCATTTTATTTACTTTTCAGAACTCATCCAAATATTAGAGGGGAAAAAATCAATATCAATTTTCACCTCTGTCACGTTCTACACTTCAATTATTAATGAATGTCAAATTTGACCACATTTCTTCATACCACCTGCTCTGCAATAATATTTCTGAGCTTTTATTAAAAATGTAAAATTGTCATTGAATTTCCAAATATGATTCTCTGGTGGCTAATTCAGCTTGTTTTATTAATAAGTGAGTTCTGATGAGTAATACTGATTTAATATGCCTGCATGTAAGATTAAACAATAAATTATTCCTGCTGAAGGTGATGAGATTTGACTGCTGTGTAGTTGTTAGGCAATACCCCTCTGCATTAACCCATAAGCACACTGAGAAAAAGAGGTTTCTTTAAAAAAAAGAGAAAATGTTAGTGTTTTCTGTTTATTTCAGGAATTTTCTGTACATTTTTGTTTGTACTGTACCTTTGCACTCTACCTTTTGTTTAAGTTTATGAAAACAATTAACTTCTACCACACAGTGAATTACATACATATACTCACACAATACGTACATGTGCACACAGAAATATACACACAGGTGAAACATGATGGAAAGCTTTCAGTCCTCATACATTGGAAAGGGATCTAAAATGAGAATTGTTTTCAAATGGACTTTGACCTTACTGTCACTCACATTAGAACACTTTAGGGTAGGATTTGCTGTTGGTCCTGGCGTTAATTAATGCCATGTAGTTTCCATGTAGTGTTAAGAGCTGGAAAGCAAATTGAGTTCTGACAGAAGCAAGGTCACTGAAACAGTGTTTAATTCATGGTTTTACCTACCTTTTTTTTTTTTTTTTTTCTTCTTACTACTTTTACTTGAGACAAGAATAGTCAAATTATTTTCAACATAAGGAACTGTGATAGTTCAGGCCCTGCCGGAACAGGAGACCACGTTGCCGTTGTCCCTCCCCCACCCTCGGACCGAGTAGGGCACAAACCCCATGTTAAAATAAGAAGAAATGCAACATTGTAATAAACAATCTGAACAACAACAATAGCAATAATAACAACAATAAACAGTAATAACAGTAAACAAGACAAAAGATAGACAGAGAAATACAGCAATGGACATGGTCAGCCTGCTGCTCGTGCTCCCCACGACCAAAGTCACAAAGGAAAAAACTTCCCATGCTGCCGCGCCGGACCTGACGTCAGCATGGTATGAATAACCCGGCTGGAGATCCCTTCCCCCTCTCTCTTTGCAGGGGAAAACTTGACCCTATCCTAGCTGAACCAGGACATAATCCACCCTTTTATTCTATACCATCTGCATCATGTCCAGCTGCCATTTAGCAGTTAACAGTAACAAAATAACAATTAACAAAGGCCCAGCATAATTCACGGCATGTTCTCACCCAGAATCAAGTCCCCCTGTCGTACGCATCGGACCTCTCCATTGTCCTGCATCACCCACCAGGTACACCCAGGTCCTTGGGCAAAAGCAATCCCGTGGATGGGTTTGCCTTTACCTCTGCCTGGTGCAGGACTAAACCAGACCATTTTTCCCAATATATTCCTCATGCGCACCACAGGGACTTTATCCCCATCTACAGCACGTGGAGGTTTCGACTGAGCCGGGCCTGCTCGACTGGCAGATCCTCTTGTGTTGACTAGCCAGGTGGCCTTTGCTAGATGCATGTCCCAGTCTTTGAAGGTCCCACCTCCCAGTGCTTTCAATGTGGTATTTAACAGTCCATTGTAGCGCTCGATCTTCCCAGAGGCTGGTGCGTGGTAGGGGATATGGTAGACCCACTCGATGCCGTGCTCTTCTGCCCAGGCACTTAATGAGGTTGTTTCGGAAGTGGGTCCCGTTGTCTGACTCAATTCTCTCTGGGGTGCCGTGTCGCCACAGGACTTGGGTTTCAAGGCCCAGGATGGTGTTTCGGGCAGTGGTGTGGGGCGCTGGGTAAGTTTCCAGCCATCCAGTGGTTACTTCCACCATTGTGAGCACGTGGCGCTTCCTGTGGTGGGCCTGTGGCAGTGTGATGTAGTCGATCTGCCAGGCCTCTCCATATCTCTATTTCAGTGTTTGCTCTCCATTTCGCTGGGGCTTCACCCGCTTGGCATGTTTGATTGCAGCACACGTCTCACATCCATGGATGATCTCTGCAGTGGTGTCAAGGGTGAGGTCCACCCCTTGATCTCAAGCCCACCTGTATGTTGCATCTCTACCTTGGTGGCCCGAGGTCTCATGGGCCCACCGGGCTATGAACAGTTCACCTTTGCGCTGCCAGTCCAAGTCCTCCTGAGCCACTCTAATCTTAGCAGCTTGGTCTGCCTGCTGGTTGTGTCGATGTTCATCAGTGGCCCGACTCTTGGGTACATGGGCATCCACATGGCGCACCTTCACAACGAGGTTTTCCACATGGGCTGCAATGTCCTGCCATACTTCAGCAGCCCAGACGGTTTTACCCTTACGTTGTCAGTTGTTCTGCTTCCATTGCTGCAGCCATTTCCACAGGGTATTCGCCACTGCCCACGAGTCAGTGTAGAGGTAGAGCCTCGGCCACTTTTCCCGCTCAGCAATATCCAAAGCAAGCTGGATGGCTTTTACCTCTGCGAACTGGCTCGATTCACCCTGTCCCTCAGCAGCTTCAGTGACCCGTCGTGTGGGACTCCACACAGCAGCCTTCCATCGCCGATGTTTTCCCACAATGCGACAAGACCCATCAGTGAACAGGGCATAGCGCTTCTCCTCATCCGGCAGCTCGTTATATGGTGGGGCCTCCTTAGCACGTGTCACCTCCTGCTCTGGTGACATCCCGGAATCTTTGCTCTCTGGCCAGTTTGTGACCACCTCGAGTGACCCCTGGGCAGCTGGGGTTCCCTATTCGAGCCCGTTGTGTTATAAGTGCAACCCATTTACTCCACGTGGCATCTGTTGCATGATGCATGGAGGAGGCCTTTCCTTTGAACATCCCCCCCAGCACCAGCAGTCGGGGTGCCAGGAGGAGCTGTGTTTCAGTGCCGACCACTTCTGAGGCAGCCCGAACTCCTTCGTACGCTGCCAGTATCTCCTTCTCAGTTGGTGTGTAATTAGCTTCAGAGCCTTTGTATCCCCGGCTCCAAAAGCCTAGAGGTTGGCCTCGGGTTTCCCCAGGTGCTCTCTCCCAGAGGTTCCAGGTAGGGACATTCTGCCCAGTTAGCTTAGTCGGTAGAGCATGAGACTCTTAATCTCAGGGTCGTGGGTTCATGTCCTACGTTGGGTGCCAAAAAAGGCTGTGATAGTTTAGACCCTGCCGGGACAGGAGACCACGTTGCCATTGTCCCTCCCCCACCCTCGGTGACATGTAGGGCACAAACCCCGGGTTAAAATAAGAAGAAATTTAATACAACAGTGTAATAAACAATCTGAACAACAACAGTAGCAATGATAACAACAATAAACAGCAATAACAGTGAACAAGACAAAAGATATACAGAGAAATACCTCAGTGAAGACATCTAGCCCACAGCGGGTGCTTCCTTCCACCAAAGCCACAAAGGGAAATGTTCCCGTGCTGCCGTGCCAGACCTGACATCAGCATGGTATGAATAACCCGGCTGGAGATCCCTTCCCCCTCTCTGCTGGGGAAACTTAACCCTATCCTAGCTGAACCAGGACAGTAACAAATTATTCCATATCCTGACTAACCTGAAGGAGATTAAGATGGACCTTTCAAAATGGGGTTTTAAGGTTTATTTCTTTTGATACATTGCATTTAAGATCTTCCAGACTGAGATGATATTTAATGATTGCAATTCATGTAACATTTAACAGCCTTCCCGTCTGAAGAGTAATGCTAGGACAAAATAACTTCAGAATTTCCAGAATATAAGCCCAGAGGTTATTGTCCCTCAGGCAGATAGACCATTTCATAATAATATTATATTCATTTTCCATTTCTAAACAGGGCAGCATGATAAGGTACATATACAGTCAAACGTACATAGATAAATTTAGTCTTCCTCTTTATTACTGAAGTTCAACAGTACACTGAATTACTGAATTACTGAATTATTCACCACACTTTTATAATAATTTGATTTTTTTCTCTCAATATTAAAACAAAGACAGTGAGCTGAACATGAGCTAGCAGTCTGCTCTGGCAATAGAGAAGGCCAACAGCACCTTGGGGTGTATGAACAGGATCAAGGCCAATAGGTTAAGAGGTGTGGCTATTTCGCTCTACTTAGTGCTCACTATACCACATATAAATGCTGTGTCCAGTTTGGGCCCTCCATACAAGAAAACCATGGATGAACTGGACAAAGTTATGTGGAGGGCAAAGAAGATGGACAGGGTGTGGAGAATAGGCCCTGTAGGGGGACTCTGTGGGACAATATTGTTCAGCCAGGGGAAGGGATGGCTTCAGAGGCACTTGCTTCTGTGGAGGAGATCAAGGAGGTGAAAGCTAGATTCTTCACAGCTGTCTATAGCAAGAGGACAAGAGACAACAGACATAAACTGAAAGTAGAGAGTTTAGACTGAGTATCAGGAGAAATGTTTTCCTGAGAAGGACAGTCTGGCAGTTGAGATGTCTGGAGAGGTCATGCTGTATTCACCCCCAAGGTGTTCAGATCTCATCTGGATAAAGCTCTGAGTTACATGTTTTGGTCATGAAATCAAACCTAATCTTCCTCCCTTCCCTTCCAACCTAAATTATTCTGTTCTCTGAAGTATGTTGGATGATGGAAAACAAGAGATATCTGGAGGTTAAAGAACTCTTCAGTCTTTGCCATCCTGTGAATTCTCTTGGAATGCAGTCAAAAGTCATTGCTCAATATCACAACTTCTTGACACCTAAGCTATAGCAACACAGACATAATTAAAGGTACTAACAGCTGGTAGCTTCTCTATTTCTTCAGAGGCTAGACAATTTTTCAATATTCTTAAACATGAATCTTCCTTTGGATGGCTTCTTCATCCATAAGACTAAGAATTCTATCATTTTTTCTTAGATCTTAACATTTACAAGCCTTTTTCTTTTCTTTTCTTTTCTTTTCTTTTCTTTTCTTTTCTTTTCTTTTCTTTTCTTTTCTTTTCTTTTCTTTTCTTTTCTTTTCTTTTCTTTTCTTTTCTTTTCTTTTCTTTTCTTTTCTTTTCTTTTCTTTTCTTTTCTTTTCTTTTCTTTTCTTTTCTTTTCTCTTCTCTTCTCTTCTCTTCTCTTCTCTTCTCTTCTCTTCTCTTCTCTTCTCTTCTCTTCTCTTCTCTTTTCTTTTCTTTTCTTTTCTTTTCTTTTCTTTTCTTTTCTTTTCTTTTCTTTTCTTTTCTTTTCTTTTCTTTTCTTTTCTTTTCTTTTCTTTTCTTTTCTTTTCTTTTCTTTTCTTTCTTTTCCTTTTCTTTTCCCTTTTCTTTTCCCTTTTCTTTTCCCTTTTCTTTTCCCTTTTCTTTTCCCTTTTCTTTTCCCTTTTCTTTTCCCTTTTCTTTTCCCTTTTCTTTTCCCTTTTCTTTTCCCTTTTCTTTTCCCTTTTCTTTTCCCTTTTCTTTTCCCTTTCCTTTCCTTTCCTTTCCTTTCCTTTCCTTTCCTTTCCTTTCCTTTCCTTTCCTTTCCTTTCCTTTCCTTTCCTTTCCTTTCCTTTCCTTTCCTTTCCTTTCCTTTCCTTTCCTTTCCTTTCCTTTCCTTTCCTTTCCTTTCCTTTCCTTTCCTTTCCTTTCCTTCTTTTCTGTTTTTTGGTTTTTGGTTTTTTTTTGGTGGTTTTTGGTTTTTTTGGGTTTTTTTGTGTTTTTGGTTTGGTTTGGTTTTTTCTCCTTTAGGGATTCCGGCTTTTCTTTCCTTTTCCTCTCTGTCCTATTGCTATTACCAACTGTATGCTAAATAAAGTTCACAAGGTTGTACAGCATCTGACCTTGTTTGTGTCTTAATCTTGCTCTTTGAATCGCTTAAGAACCCTCCCCGATATCAGATTGGGACACCAGTGTTTTTAGGTCTATATTTTAGCCTGTCTGATTTAATTTGTTTTCTGTGAAATATTCCTGGCACATCTTTCACAGCCTTTGAAATATAAAAGTCTTCAGTCAAGCTAAAAAAGGAAGATCGTGTTCCTGAATTTCTCAATATAGCAGAAATTTATAAAGTAAGATACACCAACTTGTTATTTTTAAAATATATCTGTCTGACCTCTTTGGTCTACATTCGTATGTATGCCTGTTAAAACTTGTGAAGAATATTCAGGATGGTTTTCTTTCCTTTAGATGATCTTAATGAATTCTTTCAGTTCAGCCTCAAAAAAAAAAAAAAAAAAAAAAAAAAGACTGAATGTTCACAAGCAATGCAGCAAAGAGATGGGTATTCCAAACAGCATGAAAATATTGTAGCCTACTGCCAGGCAGAACAGCTGGAAGAGCTACACAGAATAACAACTGCTAAGTGGTCAGTGAATATGTAGTGCTCACCAGAGAAAAGTGTGGAGCAAATAGGAGAAAAACATTAAATCACCCATAAACCTCAGGGAAATTTTATTGTTTTATTAGACTAAAATATTTTGCAGAAGAATGTGAGAACCAGAATATTAAGAATGTTTCTCTCTGATTCTCTCTCTCTGCAAAAGTCTTATAGAACTTCAATTAATCATAAGAAGATAAAGGAAAATTGGGGAGAGGTGAAAAGTTGCATCAATATCACAGTTCTAACCCAAAATAGATAAACATAAGACGATGTATTATAGCAGATTCCTCAAAGATTTGAGGGAAAAGGGAGCCACACACAGGGTTCCAACTTACTCCAAACAAGGTGAATAATATAGAGAGATTTAAGAAATTAATTGTGAACTACAGAAAACATACAGAAAGAAAAGACAGAAATAGCTGATAAGTCTATAGTCAAAGGATTTTTTGATTGTTTCCAGAGAGAGATCAGATAAAATTTAGAGTCAGTTTCTTACCTTTTCTTTACCAATTACTTGTTATTAAAATGTAGATTCTACAACATCGAAGTCTCATTAAAAGGCAGTAAACTGTCTACACAGGTAGTTCCAGTTGGGTATATAAATAAATTTTACTCAAATTGTCACTGAAGAGAGATCTTTCCTCACAACTTAACACAATGAAGAAGAGGCAAGAGTAGATTTGCAGTTGTCACTACATGTATTACTCTGACAAAAGTCTACAGCTATTAAGGGTGAATACTACTGCATGTTTGGGAGAAATCATCGTTTTCTTGTAGAGGTCCTGTGTTACTGCAGACTGACCCAATGGACCAGTTTACCTGGAAGTAATCCCTCCGTGCTCTCCAGCCTTTCAACTACTACATCATCTGTTTGGGAGACGTGTAGGGACACAACAGAGGTCCCTACCAGCCCAGCTTCAGACCCAGATTTGACATAGAAACAGAAGATGTGACAGACAGATGGTTTGATAGTTCAGATTGGTTATGGCATCAAGCCTGTCAGAGTTCAAAAAATGTCTGGAAAATACTCTTAGTCATAGGAATAGTTTTAGGTAGTCTTGTGAGGAGCAGGGAATTGGACTTGATGATCCTTATGATCCCTTCCAACTTGGGATATTCTATGATTCTGTGATTTCCTGAAAGCTATGTGCAAAGGTCAATTGTCCAGGTGGGTGCCGTTAGACTTTCTGGCAAAGTTCAACACTATTGATCACAAAGCACAGCTGATCTGATACCAGAACTTGCTAGTAATTGGTGGAGTGGCATTAAATCTGCACTAAATGGCATTAAACATCAAGTAAGATTCAAATCCAAGAAATAAGTTAACTGCTCTTTTCTAAATGGTAGTCTCCTTTCCTTACATTGTAAATTACTTGATAAGTTTAGCAGTTTCGAATGGCACCACTAGTAATAAGTGACACACAGGTATGTATCAGTCTCTTTTTACGGTGTCAGGATCTTAAGAACAGGATGATGGATGACAAACAGCTTGGTTACAGTCAGAGGAGACTACAGAGAAATCAATGAAAAAATTAAATACAAAATGTGACCTTGCATATAACTGTCCCCCTTCCCCCTTGATCAAGATGTTGAAGTAATTGATGAGGATTATTATAATGGATTCTTACATATTTCTAGTGATCAGAAATCCTAATTTCTCTTTTCCTTGGTACCAAAATCAAATTAATTTTATTCTTGCTTTTTAAAGAAAAATTAAGTGAAAAGTATTATTTTTTTTATTAAAAAAATGTTTAGATGGCCTTATGTAATTCATTTACCCTGAATGGGTAGGGAGGCCAAAGATCACATTAGTTAAACTGTGCAAAATCTCACCAACAGAGTCAACTGAAATAAACATGACATACATGTTATTGCAATTCCAAATGTGAAGTTTTGGGGTTATTTTAAATTTTCTTTGGATGCATTCCATCTGAAACATACTAACCTATTGTTGATGTTAATTTGAGGGGTATTTTTGTTGTAATCAATATCAGGACATATTTTTAATCTTTATTTATATAATTGAAAAGTCACTGTAAGCCATGAAAATACATTTTGGCATAGAAATTCTCAGGTGCTTTCATTAGCACCGAACTTTTTCTGGTGCAGTTGAAAGCACCTAGTCATTAGAATTTAAAGGAATTTTCATTTAAAACCCAAATGGATTGAATGTTCTGATGGTTGTTTGAAGCAATTTACTTATTTTTTTAAATATTGTAGGAAATTGCATTTTTAAGTAAAAATCTAAGGAGAAAGTTTCATGTGATCAAAATCAAATGTGTTTATTTTTTAAAATTATTTATCATATGAAATATTTGAACTTTTAGAACTTTTGAAATTTCAAAAATTCATGTGAAATATTGGAAATTTCTACAACATGGAAAAGATGTATTTTGGATCCTCACTTTAACCCCTAGGCAAATACCTGTGCTTTATGTTTTTTTTTAATATGGCCTTCTTTAAACTAGGCCAGTAGTTACACTTATGTTCTGTTCCACATGTATATGTTGACATATAAGTGAAATCATCACTTCATTTTTGGTCATTAATTAAGAGAAACACTAGATCAATACTAGTTAGTTAGATTGACATAGAAGGAAATTAAGAAGATACTTCTCTTATTTTGTAAATTACTAAATTCAATCTGCCATTAATAAATGACAATAAAATATCAAATACCACAGTAAGCTTTTCAGCAAGACTTCCTCAGAAATGGTCATTTAATTTTCAGTTTTCAGATCAAAGAAACAGCTAAATCACAGACTCTTACAGTCAAATTAAAAAAAAAAAAAAAAAAAAAGGTATTTTTTAGGTAACATACTACTGGATACAGAAAATGAGATGGATTTCAGGACAGAAGAGAGGAACTATGTCAAAATCAACATAAGCATAAATAGTTACTGTTTCACCAGGAAATCTAGAATGTTGATATGCACCTTGAGTTGCATTTTTAATTCAACATATTCGTGTTGATCCAAGGAAAGCATAGTGAATACAAAATACTGGTAATGTTAGTGAAAATGTGTAATAATTTCATCTTCTCCCAACTTGGCTTAAAAGAGTATCTGTTCAGCTGTCTCTTCAAAGAGTGTTTAACAAGATGGCAAGAGGCAATATTCAGAGTTATTTTGGTCACATTCTATTTTTTAGTCAATCTTTTCTATTCAGTATTGTGCTGGGTTTCCGTGAGTGGCAGGGTTTTTTGGTAGCAGGGGAGGGGGCTACAATGATGGTCCCTGTGAGAAGCTTCTTGAAGCTCCCCCGACTCCAAGTCAGACCCACCTTTGCACCAAGGCCGGGCCAATTAACACCTCTGTGATAACGTATTTAAGAAGGGGAACCTGGGAGGAGTTGTGAGGAGAACACCTGTGTGCACACCGAGGTCATTGGAAGAACAGAGGAGAAGGGGGGGGAGGTGTGTGTGTGTGTGTGTGCCAGAGCAGAGGCTCCCCTGTATCCCCTGGTGAGATGGCAGGGCCGCCCCCTGCCACCCATGGGGGTCTACGGTGGAGCAGATGCTGATTCGCAGCTGTGGGGGGCCCCACGCCGGGACAGGTGACTGCACCAGAAGAAGGCCGGGACCCTGTGGGAAGAAGCCCCCGCTGTTGCAGTTCAGCGCCGGGAGGATTGCCACACGTGGGGGTGACCCACACTGGAGCAGCATGGGAAACACTGCAACCCATGGGAGGGACTGCTGTCACAGCAAGATTGTGGAGGACTGTCTCCTGTGAGAGGGGGACAGCATCTTGAACCGGGAAAACAGATTTTTAAATTTCTGATTAAACCTTGCATTAAGTACATATAACATTGTGTACTTAAATGACTAGAGTTGGATGTATTTGTCAACTCTAGTCATTTAAGAACTGTGCCAATCTTGGCTACAGTTTAGTTTGCCCTCTACTTTAGTCATATCTTTCATCTTCAATGAGAAAAAAAGGGCATGATGTTAAAAGAGTGGGGACTTAGCAGTTAGCCCTACTCACTTCTGTAACTGTGCCTTATTTTTAAATGCAAATAATTGCTACTGTTTGAAATTTATTATCCCTCTTTAAAAAAAAAAAAATCACCTAAGGAGCCCAACAGCAGTAATATATTCTTAAGAACCTTCAGTCTGATTTAAGTACAGTTTTCATTTAAAACTTTAGCAACAGACGTGTTATATGAAGAGGAAACTTGTATAAGCACCTGTCAAATTCTTCTGAAGTTGGTCACAAGTTTATTGCGTTCCATCATTAGGAACAATAAAAAATCTTGTTTGTTTTCTGCCCTCTAAAGCTTTCCCCTAGCTGATCTATCACAACTGAAGAAAAAGGGGAAAAAAAAAAAATCTAATCTGAAAGGAGATTGGCCTACTTACCCGGCACAATAAAAGCTGGTTTAGTGTGCATTGAAGCTAAGAGAGTGTTACAGTGCTAATGGTGGGAACATAATCTCACTGAGGCAGTATACATTAAGTAACCTCCCCCAAATGTTAACATCCTTCTGCACAAAAGCCTATATATGCATTTTGGAAGAAATGAATTTTATATTAGTTTTGGACAAGCAACTTAAAAAAATATAAAGTGCAAAACTAAACACCATAATACTCCCTTCTGAGAGTTTCTCCAGGACTACAAAGGTACATAAGTATTTCAAGATACTGACAAAACCTAATTTTTTCTTATAGCCTTGGGAGTGGTTGATGAAGAAACAAAACCAGTTATATTTCCTGGAGTGAACTTTAACTTTCCTGGACTTGTGACTCTCCTTTCTATATGAGAAAATTTCTCTAATGTGTATAATTGCACTGATGACTAGACTGAGAAAATAGGCCAAGAAACAGGCTATCTGTGATTCTGTTAATTGCTCCAGAAGTCAACAAGCTTGACTTTTTCTGCATGCCTTACAAATCTTTTGACAAGCTAGCAAACCATTTCCAAGATATATTAAATGGGATGAACTAATTTCAAAGAAGGAAAAGGGAGGCATGAAATACAGTGTCTACATTAAAAAAGAAAAAAAGGAGTGGAGGGAATAAAGACCATTTTTTTTCAGACTTGTGCCTTAAAATTCTTGTTAGTTTGCCTAGTGATGTACTCTAGCATTCTTACCATGCTGCTAACAGGCAAGCAGCAAAACAATTTACTGGTTTACTGCCTTTGATTTTATGCTAGTTGCAGTTGTACCATGTCAAACAAAAATAATTACAAATATGGCAGTATGCAAATCAGACGAAACTACTTCTAAATACCTATTTCACATGCACATCCTGTTTCAGGCTTCAGAGAGCAAATGGATAAAACACTGGGTTTAACTCTGAGGTCAAGGTTGAAGTCATAACTAAAATATGGATTTGCTTTTAAAACCAGAAGACATGCTTGGTCACAAATACCATACAATTTTCCTTGCTCTGAAGAGGTATGAGTAAGTACGCTAATGGAATTACCCCTTACTCTTCTGAAACACAAATTAGGTTTTGATGATATAGTATAACTAACTAAGAAATCTTGCTATAATTGAGATACCAGAGATCATACAGCATGCACATCTGTATGCACAGCTCAAAGGACAAATGACTCAGATAATGATTAATGCACAAGTGTAGAGAAGGTTAGTGCACTGGAAGCCTCTGAAAATTTTTATGAACACAATTCACTGCACATCATCAGCATACCAAAATTACAAAGCCCAAATCTTTTTTTTTAAGTTTGATTTGAACTGGGAAATAAAACCCCATAAACAATTTTCCATTAAAAACAGAGACATATGAATGTTTGAGAATTATGGAACTGTTCATCTGAAGTTCAAGGTCATGAGTTTTTCAAGCAACAATTTGAGAGCATGGTTTAAAGTGATGTGCTTTTTAAAAGAAAAGGTTATACTTATAATGAATAGTATTTATTGTCAGTAATTCAGTGAGGTTTTGACAGCACCCAGTCGCACAAATCAAATTAAAAGGAACTTTTCATATCACTAACAAAGCATGCATTTGATAAGGCTGCTCAACTCTTCAGTCATTAACACTGTTTTCAGGTGTATAAAACCTTACCACCTATTGAGGCTCAAATTTTCTGGGCCAGATTTAATCCTCAGATGTTCATTATTTTGGGGAGCTATTTCAGGCAATTTTCAAGAATCACTAAAACAATATTCAAAGGTCAGGATAAACAATGTAGAATAGCTATTTTAGCAAATATATTAAAACAGTAATCAGGTGTCCCTGCTGGTAACAAAACATTTTGCACTGGATACCTTAGAAAGAAAGAAAAGCAGAGCCCTTCCCAGAACTACTGGAATTCTAACATATATGTCCATATCCATAAAAAAAACTAAACAGAACCTGAACAAAATTTTGAGACCCTTCATTTTTCTGGCATCCTACAGACTACCTTACTATAATCACATTGAGAAAAACTTGCCTACAGCTTTCAGCTGAAGGCAGAAAATAGGATTAAAACAAATGCCAAAGGTGAATTCATTAGATAAAGCATCAAACATAATCACTGTATCTATCAATTATCTTTGTTTTCTTCTGCTTTCTTTTCTTCTGTTATGTTTCTTTTTACTTTCATATTGAGAGAGATTGCTGAAATAGTATCACTACATCAGACACAATAAACTTTATGTAGTTATCTTTATGTCCCTCTCTTTTACTTTCTTGTTCTTCTTTCTTAGTTTTAAAACTACCAGCTAAGAAAGTTCTTCAAACTTTTACTAAATGAACAATGATACACAAGTTTGCATGGTCTCTATTATATTAGAAACCTGGTTTATCCTTTCTTAAGTCTGAAATGGATATCCTTGAACACTCTAAGGAAGTGATTTATTCACTGAACACAGAAGGCTTAGTGTGGTCTCTTGTGAGAATCAACTGTATCCAAGCATTCTGCTGTGTGACTAGTACCAGCACTCACTGATTATATTAATGTGTTTAATACTCATAAACAAATTTACCAAAGAGCTATACTTTTCATTATGTATTCTTTAACTTCATAGTGCCATCTTGTATTTGCTTGCCCCAGCCTTTCACACTTTTCAGGCAGATTCTGCTTTCTTTGCTGACTTGCTGTCCCTGTTGCAACCTCATCCTTTCCCCTTTTATTCCAGACAGAAGATTATCAAACTAACTTATTATCATAAGGAAATAGCAGCAATTCTCTTGATTTGCAATAAAATTAACAGATATAGAAGCTTGCATATGGTAACATACACAATTGAAACCGTTAAATTATAGCTCAAAATATCTAAAACCTTTTGTAAAAAAAATCTATCTGTTTAAATAGTACCTAATTAGAGAAAGTCCTATGTTATAAGAAAATAATCAGTACAGACACCTTGTTTACATTTTGGATAATGACACTTCTATTGCCAATGTATATTACCTAACAATAGGATCCAAAATTTCTCTTGTAAGAACAGTGTTTCTTCTGGTGTATACAACGCACGTTCAGGACATGAACATAAACTAAGGCTCTGGCCCAAAATATTACTTGGCAATTTGAATTTATAACATTAAGTTATATTTTTCCAAAGACAAAAGTTAACACTTCTGGCATAAGATGATCACAAGAACAAGTAAAAGCATGTGGGTCTAATTTCTTAAGGATTTGCAGTTCATTATTTAAACTGAATCTTTCAACCTTAGACTAATTAACTTATATTCCAATTTGGAACATTTTTCCTTTCAAATCTTTTAAAAATCGAACAATACTTTCTTCTTTGTCCTGAGATAACTATTAAAAGTATCAGTGTATGAAATACTATGTAACTTGATGGGAACAGTAAAACCATTTAACAGGGTGGCAACTCTGGTATTTTCGGTTTTTATTTGCAGCCTGCTAATGAAAAAAATGTATTTCTATTCTTCATTTGCAGAGAAAAATTACGCACTCTTTTGTTCCAGGAACATGAGAGGCTGCAAGGCTTGTTAGCAACTATCTCTTACTGTCTCTGGCCAAACTATAGTCCTTTCATAAAAGTGGCAGGTCCTTACCAGCCTTAGCAACCACAAAAGCTCAATAAACAAGTGCAAATCATGTCAGTAATCCCACCTCTCTTGACATCAATGACAAATTTCTAGTTAAGTCTGGAAGGTTCTGAAAGTAATCTGCTGTCTTTCAGTATGCAAAGATGGGCACTGAGGCACAGTCCACATAAAGGAGCTGTTAAAGGAGCTTTTCCCCAACAACAGGTGAATGCTGGAAGAACATTGCACATCTGTCTTCAGTTCAGTTCAGCGAATATCTTAGGGACTGAAGACATTCAAGCTGTCTACCTAGCCTACCACTGGACTGATTGTTGGCTCAGATCCCCACTCTTCATGCAGCAGCTTGGTAGCCGTATGTGAGGCTGCTTCTGCCCTGTGTTTGAATGTTACCCAGTTAAGAAAACATGGTACAAGTCTGGTAGTTTTTCAGAGCATATCAGTAAAATAATACAAGGTGACAAGTCACAAGTTACTCTCACTCATCGAAGAAGCATGACCATGTCCTCAGAATGGGAGGTAGTAATCTTCAAGGTGTCTTTCCTCCCTTTCTCTCACCTATAGCCCTAACTTAGCGCAACACAACTGTAAGCACAAGTCTAGGGTTCAGACCTGTCTATGTACCCAGGACCCCCTTGAAATAGAGGTATCAGAAGCAAGTAACATGCTGATACAGGATCTGGATAGCTATAGTTCATCAGACTGTACTAGGGTACTATTTTTCTCAGCAAGCAAACCGAATTTATGATTGCATTTGATGTGTGTATATAGTTAATAAGAAATAAAATATGTGGTTATTTAAGGGACCCTAAGGTCTTCTTTTTAATTTTCAGGGTTGATATTTCAAGGGCAACTAAGATAACTGGAATTTATAAGTGATTCTTCACTGTGAGGGCTGTGAGAAGTATCAAACCACGCTCAGATACTCTGAAGTAAGCTATAACATTACATAATGTCTTGGTAAATCTTAGTTTTAAACATCCAACAAAGTCTGCAGTAAATTGTAATACAACTGTTTTGCAGACCACTTCTTATATGTTTTTTCTTCTTTTTCTTAAAATATTTTTTTTTAATAATTTAAAACTGAAAGATTTTATTTTCTAAACTAATTGATTTATCTGCAATTATATTCAGAGGTTTTTTTCTACATCTTTCCCTATTCCATTCTAAATTTTTCTTTTCAAGCCTTTGTTTTTACCATCTGAATCTCTTCTCCCTCTTGCTTTCTTCACTTCTGGTCTCCACACACTAAGGTGTCTGCTAATCGTGCTATTTCCTCATTAATGTACTTCTCCTTCTACAGTCGTTGTTTCTGTCTGTTCAGATTTTTGCTCCTGGAGCTGATGATTTCTATTCCAATAATCAAGTGACAGGAAGGACCTGTACCTTTTTCTTCCTCTTTGTTGCTGGTTGCTGCCTGTCAGAGTGCTGTGAGTCAGAAGTGATAGCAAGACACAAAAGGAGAAAGAGTATCCATGTTTTTCCATTTCAAGTGCATGTTTTAGTAGCCTTGACCTCACACAGTGGTCAATTCCCTTATAATTTTGAACAAGGTTACCAAGGAATTATCACATATTTTTCAAAGTATAGAACAGAACTCTGTGATGAGCAGAACTTTTATCAACAGAGTATTGGAAGTTTTCTTGTTACTGAGCAGTGTTCTGGAGTCTGATTTACTGTTGAAGGTTGTTTTCTGGCAACTTCTGATAACATCCTTTTCTCTGCTAGGCTGAGCTTACAGGAGAGTTTTCAAATCTCAGGAAGTTATTCTGTAGGCGCTCTGTAGAATTGAAAGACACCTGCAGAGAGTGGCTCTAAGTCATGGAAATATGCTCTAGGTCAGGTGGAAAGCTGTTGCCAGCAACAGCACAAGAATATGATTTATTACATGGAACTTAGAGTTATAACTTAAAGCTTCATTGGAATCCTCAGCATATTCTGCAAGAGTAGATTTTTTTCTGGGTTATGGTTGGTATGAACAAAAAGCCCAGAGTGAGTGAAAAAGTGCTAAAAACTTGAAAAGTACAAATCCAGTTAAAGACATTTGTACCATGTCGTTACCTTAAAGATAATATGAGGGCTGATCTTCCTGGTTTTCTGTGAAAATTACATGAAATGCCTATCTGAACATTTATGTTCAATTGCACTACAAGTTCTAGCAATTCTGGCTAGCTAACACTTGATTCTGGCAGCAGTACATTTACAGGCTTAGGTACATAAATTTGTGTCTACAATTAAACCTCAAGTTTTTAAATCCAGCCTGGGAAGTGCAGACCCCTGTAAAGAAAAACTTTATGAATTTTTATTATACTAGCAAAAGGTAGCAAATGTACTGTTCAAAGTTGGTCCAAAAGGCTTTGCATTTTATTAGGAGATAGTAATTTCCAGGACTCAGCTTTGAAAATATGTTGTTATTTTAGCATATAATATATATTACCTAGTGTAACTCTCATACAATGAAAAGTCTCATACAATGAAAAGTCAGACTCATTTGGACAAAGCAGAGATCTATTGAAGAGCAGATAATTTAATTTCTAGCAGCTCTACAAGTCAAGTGACACAGCACCATTTATGATAATTGTTCTATTTACTCTTAAGACAAATCATCTGAAAATGATACAACAGCACATATAAGTTGTGAACTTGCTTTTAAGTTTATCTTTCTTAAATAAGAGACTAGTCCACTCCATAGATTTAAGTAGTAGATAGGTGAATTTATATGATTTAGTCAGTAATGTCAGCTCCAAGACAAAACTGCTGCTGCCAAATCTGAGCCAATCACTATGTTGATAGTGTCTCTGTGACACTGTATTTAAGAAAGGGTAAAAACTGTTGCGCAACCGCAGCTGAGAGAAAAGAGTGAGAATTAACAAAACAGTCCTGCAGACACCAAAATCAGTGAAGAAGGGGGGGAGGAAGTGCTTCAGGTGCTGGAGCAGAGATTTGTCTGCTGCCTGTGGTGAAGACCATAGTGAGGCAGGCTGTCCCACTGCAGGAGGGGGACCCTCCACCCATGATGGAGCACAATAGAGCAGATATACACCTTGCAGCCTCTGGAAGACCCCATGCCAGAGGAGGTCGAGGTGTCTTGAAGGAAGTTGTAACCTTGTGGAAAACTTACACTGGAGCAAGCTCCTGGCAGAATGTGTGGCCCTGCGGCAGACCCTGACTACAGCAATCTGTTCCTGACAGGCTGCATCCTGTGGAAAGGACTCATGCTGGAGCAGTTCATGAAGAACTGCACCCAGTAGAAAGGACCACACTGGAAAAGTTCATGAAGGATCCCATAGGAGGGACCTCATGCTGGAGCAGGGAAAGAGCATGAGGAGGAAGGAGCAGCAGAAACAACATGTGATGAACTGACAGCAAGCCTAATTCCTCTCCCACTGTGCCACTTGGGGAGAGGAGGTAGAGAAGTCAAGAGTGAAGATGGGCCTGAGAAGAAGGGATGGGTGGGGTATATTTTTAAAATTTGTTCTTGTATCTCATCATCCTACTCTTATTTGACTGGTAGTAAATTAAAATAATTTCTCCAAGTCAAGTCATCTGACCGGACTTGTGCAAAGTATTTGATACTGTTCCAGATTACATCCTTGTCTCTAAATTGGAGGGACATTGATTTGATTGATGGACTACTCAGTGAATAAGAAATTGCATGGATGGTCGTTCTCAAAGAGTTGTGGTCAATAACTCAATGGCTGAGTGGAGACCAATGGCTGAGTGGAGATCTTTGTTGGTTACATGGACAGTGGGATTCAGTGCACACTCAGCAAGTTTACTGATGACACCAAGCTGTGTAGTGTTGTTGACATGCAGGAGGGAAGGGATGCCATCCAGAGAGACCCTCACAGGCTTGAGAGGTGGGCCCATGAAAACCTCATGAAGTTCAACAAGGCCAAGGGCAAGGTCCTGCACATGGGTCAGGGCAATCTCAAGCACAAATAAGGCTGGATAATGAGTGTATTGAGAGAGCTGGGCAGAGAAAGACTTGGGGGTGTTGGTTGATGAGAAGCTCAGAATTACCTAGAAATTACAGAATCACAGAATCATTCAGGTTGGAAAAGACCCTTGGGATCATTGACTCCAACCATCAGCCCTACTCTACAAAGTTCTCAACTACACCATATCCCTAAGCATGTGTTCAGGCCATTACCTCTTGCCCTATTGTTTGTTACTTGGTTAAAGAGACTCATCCCCAGCTCTCTGCACCCTCCTTTCAGGAAGCTGCAGAGGGCGATGAGGTCTCCCCTCAGCCTCCTCTTCTCCAGACTAAACACCCCCAGTTCCCTCAGCCGCTCCCTGTACAACCTGTGCTCCAGACCCTGCACCAGCTTCGTTGCCCTTCTCTGGACACGCTCGAGTCATTCAATGTCCTTTTTGTAGTGAGGGGCCCAAAACTGAACACAGGAATCGAGGGGAGGCCTCCCCAGTGCCAGTACAGGGGTAAGATCCCTTCCCTGTCCCTGCTGGCCACGCTATTGCTGACACAAGCCAGGATGCCATTGGCCTTCTTGGCCACCTGGGCACACTGCTGGCTCCTGTTCAGCCGACTGTCAATCAACACCCCCAGGTCCCTCTCTGACTGGCAGCTCTCCAGCCACTCCTCCCCAAGCCTGTAGCGCTGCTGGGGGTTGTTGTGGCCCAAGTGCAGGACCTGGCACTTGGCCTTGTGGAAGCTCATCCCGTTAACATTGGCCCACTGATCCAATCTATCCAAGTCTCTCTGTAGAGCCTCCCTATCCTCATGCAGATCAACACTCCCACTAACTCGGTGTCATCTGCAAATTTAGTGATGATACACTCTATATCCTTATCAAAATCATCAGTAAAGATGTTAGTTAGATATGATCCAAACACTGAGCTCTGAGGAACACCACTTGTGACCACCACTCTCTGGGACTGTCCATCCAGCCAGTGCTTGAATCAGCAGTCCATGTGCTCATCCGGGCCATGAGCAGACAGTTTTTCTGTGATAATTCTATGGGGAACGGTGTCGAAGGCTTTTTGAAAATCCAAGTAGATATCCACAGTCTTTCCTTCATCCAATAGTTGGGTCATTTTGTCACAGAAGGACGTCAGGTTTGTCAGGCAGGAGCTGCCTTTCATAACCCCATGCTGACTGGGCCTGATCCCGTGGCTGTCCATTATATGACTTGTAATGTCGCTCTAGATGACCTGCTCCATGATCTTCCCTGGCACCAAGGTCAGACTGACAGGTCTGTAGTTTCCCAGATCCTCCTTTCTGCCTCTCTTGTAGATGGGTGTCACATTTGCCACCCTCCAGTCCAATGGCACCTCCCCAGTCAGCCATGACTTCAGGTAAATCATGGACAGCAGCCTGGCGAGCACATCTGCCAACTCCTTCAGCGCCCTTGGGTGTCACCCATCCGGTCCCACAGACTTGTGTGCATCCAAGTGGTGCAGCAGGTCTCTGACCACCTCCTCTTCAGCTGTGCTGACCTCAGTCTGCTTCCCCTCCCCATCTCCCAGCTCATGGGGCTGGGTGTGCAGGGAACAGCCAGTTCCACTGCTAAAGGCTGAGGCAAAGTAGGTGTTGAGCACCTCAGCCTTTTCCTCATCCTTAGCTACCATGTTTCCCTCTGCATCCAGTAAAGGAGGGAGATTTTCCCTAATCCTCCTTTTGTTGTTAAAGAATTTATAGAAACATTTTTTATTATCTTTAACAGCTGTAGCCAGGCTGAGCTCTGGCTGTGCTTTGCCTCTCCTGATGTTCTCCCTGCATAACTTCACTACATCTTTATAGTCTTCGTGAGAGACCTTCCCCCTCTTCCAAAGGTCATAGATTCTCCTTTTGTTCTTGAGATCCAGCCAAAGGTCCCTGTTTAGCCAGGCCGTCTCCTTCCCCACCTGCTTGTTTTCCGGCACACGGGCACAGCCTGCTCCTGTGCCTTTAAGACTTCTCTCATGAAGTATGTCCAGCCTTCCTGGGCTCCCATATCCTTCAGGGCAGCCTCACAAGGGATTTTGTCAATCAGTCTTTTGAACAGGTCAGAATTTGCCCCTCTGAAGTCTAAGGTGGCAGTTTTACTAACCCCTCTCTTTGTTTCTCCAAGGATGGAAAACTCAACCATCTCACGGTCACTGCACCCTAAACAGCCTCCAACCTTTACCTCCCCCACCAGCTCTTCCCTGTTCACAAGCAGCAGGTCCAGGAGGCACCTTCCCTGCTCGGCTCACTCACCAGCTGTGTGAGGAAGTTATCCTCCACACACTCCAGGAACCTCCTGGATTGTTCCCTCTCTGCTGTGCTGTGATCCCAGCAGACACCCAGGAGGTTAAAGTCCCCACAAGAACAACAGCAAGTGACCGCGAGATTTCTCCCAACTGTTTACAGAAAGCTTCATCCACCTCACTGCTTTGGCTGGGGGGTCTATAGCAGACTCCACAGCAAGATCCGCTTTATTGGCCCTTAACCTACTCGAAACACTCTCAACCCCGCTATCACTGTACTTGATTTCTGAGCTCTCACAGCATTCTCTAACACACAGGGCCACTCCACTGCCTCTCCTTCCCTGTCTGTCCCTCCTGAAGAGCTTGTAGCCATCGATTGCAGCACTCCAGTCGTGTGAGGCATCCCACCACATTTCTGTGATAGCTACTATGTCATAGTTCTCATGCTGCATCATGGCCTCAAGCTGCCCCTGTTTGTTGCTCATACTGCGTGCATTGGTATAGATGCACTTGAGATGAGCTAATGAATCCAACACCTTTTTGTGAGTGTGGGCCCCATTTCCTACCAGACCCTTCTCAGGTGCTTCCATGACTTCTAAACATCTATCCCTTCTCTCAGATGATATGGCAGAGGGAGAGCCCTCACTAGTCCACCATCCTTCATGCCTTGGCATGCTTCGCTTAAGCTTATTCCTAACAGGTCCAGTTATCTCCTCGTCTCCCCTCATATCTAGTTTAAAGCCCTGTCAATAAGCCCAGCTAACTCCTGCCCCAGAATCATTTTTTCCCCTCTGGGACAGGTACATCCCTCCTGTCCCATTTGTCACCAGCAGACCAGGTGCCTTATAAACTTTACCATGGTCAAAGAACCCGAAATTCCAACAGTGGCACCAATCTCTGAGCCACATGATAATCAGATATGCTTTCCACCCTCTTTCAGTGTTTTTTCCCTTCCACTTGAGGGATGGATGAAAACACTACCTGAGCTCCCAAGACCTCAGTTAGACACCCCAGTCCCTTGAAGTCCTTTTTTGAGTGACTTTAGACTTTTCTCTACCACCTCATCATTACCTGCCTGGAAAACCAACAAGGGGTAGTAATCAGAGGGCTGCACCAGAACAGTGACCTTCCTTTTAATGTCTCTAACTCAAGCCCCAGGGAAATGTGTGTTTGCAGCCCAGAAAGCCAAACATATCCCAGGCTGCATCAACAGAAGTGTGACTAGCAGGTCGAGGGAGGTGTTTCTTCCCCTCTGCCCTCATGAGTCCCCCACCTGGAATACTGTGTTCAACTCTGGGGCCCCCAACATAAGAAGGACTTGAACCTGTTTTAACTAGTCCAAAAGAGTGCCATGAAGATGATCAGAAGAGTGGAGCACTTCTCCTATGAAGACAGGCTGAGAGAGCTGGGGTTGTTCATCCTAGAGAAGAGAAGGCTCTGGGAAGACCCTATGGCAACCTTCCGGTACCTAAAGGAGGCCTACAGGAAAGATGGAGAGGGACCTTTTACAGGATATGTAGTGATAAGACAGGGGGTAATGGCTTTAAACTGAAAGAAGGTAGATTTAGATTCGATATAAGGAAGAAATTCTTCACTGTGAGCGTGGTGAGACACTGGCACAGGTTGCCCAGAGAAGCTGTGTCTGCCCCCTCCCTGGCAGTGTTCAAGGCCAGGCTGGACGGGGCTTTGGGCAACCTGGGCTAGTGGAAGGTGTCCCTGCCCATGGCAGGGGGGTTGGAAATAGATAATCTTCAAGGTCCCTTCCAACCCAAACCATTCTATGATTCTGTGAAGTCTGTTTTGCCCATGACTGTAATTGCTATGTGATGTCCCTGTCCTTATCTTTATCCCCAAGCTTTTAATTGTATATTCTCCCCGTCCTGCTAAGAAGGGGGAGAGATAGAGCAGCTTGGTAGGTGCCTGACAGCCAGCCAAGATGAACCTACCACAGTTGTATTTGACAGTTGCTGCCAGCTGTAATGTTGTGCCAGATTTCTGTTCTTGAAGGTACACTGAATTGTTATTATGACAACCTGAACATCCTTAACAGGTCTGTTGAATGATCCATATGGAAACACTGAATCATGTCATATGTAAAATGCTACATATGTAATCGAAAAATGCAATAAAGGTACACTTATAACAAATTTAACTAATAAGTATAGTTCACCATGACACAGCAAACTCAGGGTACATTCACAATTCACCTGGAGATGAAAATAAAAATCCAACTGTTCACAGACTCTGTCCCAGGTGAGCTAAAATGACGCTTTCTTTGTTCATTGCATTAATGTTAGGATAGAGTTTTTCATTCATATAAAATGAAAAAAAAAAAAAAAAAAAAGACTAAAATTATGGATTTTAGTCCAGGTATACAAAATTCAGGGGAAGGGTAAAAGAGGAGGGCAGGAAAAGTCTCAGCTGCACATTAGTTAACTCAGTTCTGATTGCAACCAAACTACTAGCAATTCTGGTATTGTCAACTAATATTTCAGTGGCTGAGAGGATCACCTATGATGGAGTTTCCCGAATTCCTTAAGTATTCAATATTGGCTGTCAGTGTGCAAAAGGTGAACTATTCCTCTGAACTCATATAAAAATATCTGCATCTTTACCTATGAACTTTATTTACTATATGAAATTTTGGTAATATTTGAGATCTTGTTTCACGTCAAGAGCTGATGTTTCAGTGGTTTAGTAATCTGGAGAGCATTTAACTCTTTAAGTCTGCAAAGATTAATTTCATATAGGCAATGTAGATTTGGGAACTTAGTATCAGTGTTGTTGTTTGACCACAGCTTTAGAAGTACCTTTGTAATTCTGACATCTCTGGATGAGATGTGTCCTCTGGATTTGAAAGAAGCTTTTAATTGTGTAGAATGAAGCTACTCTGTTTCAAACCTCTTGGGGTTAGTCTGATAATAGATTTTTCTCCCATAGCTCTGCTCATTATCTGTAGTCAAAATCAATGGTTTGATTATCCCCTTCCTTTCAATTAGGCCTCTGCATCCATGGGGTCTTTGCTATATTGATATAAGTTAACTTTCAAGTTAGTTTTGCAGGGTATCACAAGGATGGGTTGATCTGTAGAACTTCAATCTTAGCCAGCTGCAGATTCACTCAGTCACTGACAAAGATCAAAGATAACCACAGAATAACCCCATAGTTAAGACCTAAAGATACATGGCAAGGTTTGAAGCCTGATTCTGTGTCAAAGAAGCACAGCTAGTTTGTATCGATCTAAGAGCCTAATGGAAGTACTGTAGAACAATGGGAAGACATTGTGTTGAGACTGTGACTCGTGATATGAATCTATATTGAATTATCAAAATCCAAAATATTTTCAGCACAAAATCTCTTTCCTATTCTACGTTCTATAAAAATGTGTGCAGTTTTTCCTTCTAAACTCATGTTTATAACCTTGTTTAAATAAAAGTGTGAACAGACATCTTTAAATGTACTTTCATGCAACCTAACTTTTAAATTATTGATAATCAACATTATAACAGTAAACTTTGAAATGTTGCACAGTGCCATTATGGGACTTGAGAACACTGTATCACATAATACTAAAGTTTACATAGACAGTATCCCAGAAAATGAGGAAAATAATTATTAAATTAGTCTAAGAATTGGCCAAAATGGAAAAAAGAAAAAAATATTGCTTTAAACCCATGACTTAATCCAGAAGTATATGCAAGATTTATTGCATTTAATAGGTACATAATCAGTGTCATTTTAATCTAATATTAATAGAATTCTGGTGAAAGAGTGGAGTCAATAAGTCCATTTATCTCTAAGTATCTTCTGTTAAAGAGAATATTTTGGTTAAAAAAAAAAAAAAAAAGAAAGCTTATCAATTGCTAATACTGTGTCTGAAAAAAATACACCATCTGAAAAAATACATACCACATTATGCATAGTAGTAAGTGTGAAGAGAGGTTTTGTGGAAATGCAGAGCAGATAGGAATTTGCAGGTGGAGAAATGATAAATATTTATTCCTGATAGAAGTACAAAGATTCTGAGATCCTATGTCAAAGGAAGGAAAGACCCATTAGAGGGGATGAGTTTAAGAAACTACCTTGGGCAAGGTGACAACTTTCCTGGTGGCAGATATCTCACAACTCTTTTTTCATGTAGGAGGAAAGCCTGGAAAATGTTATAATACTAAGTGTATGTTCTACACCAGGGGGTGGGGAGTGAAGAGAAGTGAGCTAAGAGTGAGCTGGTGCAGGGATCTTTCTGGATCTCAGTAAGAAGGCCAGACAACAAAAGGCTTAATAAGGTAACTGCTTTAATAAGACAGAATAACAAGAGGAAGATCGATAGATAGCATCCCCTCAGATGCTGAGCGCCACATGTTTGTACAGCATTAGGCAGAGCCCCAGTGGATTTTCCCATGGCATGCTGTGCAGAACAGATATGTCCATATGGAGAAAGTCTCCCTTTCAGTCCTTTGAGGTCATGTACCATTTTCTTACAATAAAACAACTCTGTTGCTAAAAGACGTTCTCATAAGAAGTCCTTATCTCACTGCCAGATAAGGGCAAAGCTGTGCAGGAGGTGTAATCATGGTGCCAGGCAGGAGCTGTCTGCAGGCTCCTCTGGCACCATGCATGGGCTGAGTCTGTCCCACAGCCAGGGGATACATGAGGCATGGCCTGTCATGGTACAGCATGGCATCACCCGGCCTGAAAGTCACACTGGGCATGTGGCACCTGCCCAGCTTGGTTGCGTTGTGGGTCACTGACTCCTGAACATGAAATGGCGTCCTGTTCAATATCAGTCCAATGTACTGACCTCCTGTGTCTGTCTTCAATACATGTTCCATGATATGGAACTGAAAGTTTCTTCAGGTTTTATGAGCCTTTCCTCCCACTCTGTGAACACTGATGTCAGAAACATCCCTTTGCATTTGGATGTGTCTGACTTTATCCTCTTCTCCCTGTCTGTGTCAGGTCATGCGGCAAATCCAACCCTGCATGAGGACTTACTCTCCATATGTGTCAAGGTCTGGTTAACAGATGATAGAAATAAGAAAGCACAAGCTGATAAAAGTGAAAGAACATCCTGCTATGGAAGAGAAACTGGATGAAGGTAGAGGGTTCAGTCAGGTAGGGATAAGATCAGAATGGTGACAGGATTCAATTTTAAAAGGAAATTTTTTCACCCAAAAAACTTAGGATCAGAAATCAACAGGTCACATGTAAACTTTGTCACATCTACATTCACTTTGAAAAGAACTGTGTCTTCAATAACTTTATTAGACTAGTCTTTGAATCTGCATGAAAACATGCTAGTGTCAGTTTGAGAAAGCATATTATGATTTGACACCATTGAAAGTTTTATTCTTCCAAGGATGGATGAGGAAAACCCAGAAAATTATTTGAAAGCACAGATGAAATATATATTTACTGGCACTTGTGAACAGTTGATTTACTGCTAAGGAAAAAAATATCCACAGATACAGCTTGCTCCATTATGTGTGTAATAAAGCGGCTAATGTTCTTTTTCTCTGTTTTGTAGCAATAGTAAAGGAAGATTTGCATTCTGGGTAGAGGTTTTTCTTGGGGAAGCAGCAGAAGCCTAGAATGACAATCCCTAAGCCCCAAACCTTGTTAAATGCAGTTTCAATCCTGGGGACCTAATGCACTGATTGCTTCCCGAGAAGGAGTCTTATTGCTTGCTCCATTCAGTCCTATTACTGAAGGTCTAATTACATCTATTATGCTGTTCAGTTTCACAGACTGCTATCAAGGGGAAGGGGACATGAAAGGAGGAGGGAGGCCAAGGCAGGGGAGGGTGGGAGAAGAAGAAACCAAAGTACATGCAGGAAAAAAGGCCACAGGCCTCAACTATTGAGAAATGAACTGATGACTGAACCAACTACTATATGAGTTTATATCTAAACTACCAAGTGTGTTACTGTAACAAGACAAAACGGAGAATATTCCAATTTTATATTATTGCCCAGGCAAGAGAGAACCAATTACTCTGTCAAAATTTTAGGTACTAGATTTTAAAAGCTTCACAAGGCCTTAACTCAAACAAACAAATCTTAGCATAAAAAAGAAAAAAAAGGACAGCAGGGGAAGTGAAGCATTTTTTAGCAATGTTGTAAACTTTCATTTACATTTCAGGCTGCTGAAAGCCCTTCCCAGACCTCTTAATATAATGCAAACATCACATACCATATTATGCTTTTGTGTAGCCTAGATTAAGACTGGTATCATGGTCTAATAGGTCTCAGAATAAGAGGGGGAGAGAGAGGGGAAAAGAGACTCATTATTTTTAGATGGCTTCGTTTTTCCCATAGGGTTCCCATAGATCCTACTTAGCAGCAACTCATTCTAGGACTGATTAAGTGGGAAATACACAGAATCTCAAAAGGTCAAACCTATAATCAGCTGCCCTAAGGGGTTGACATGGAAAATTTCTTAATCCGAGTTCAGTTTATTGCAATCTTATAACAATGTGCAGCCAGTGATACATATCGAGGGAAAGAGGGGGCATTCCTAACAGAGCTTCTTAGGATGTCTCAGCGTTACAGTATTTTGTCTTATCTGGGTTTTTGGTCAGGATTCCCATTATTTCCTCCATTCAGTTTGTGCAGGTTGATAATTTGTTTTTCTGCTGCTGAGGGAGGTGCATTTATAATAAGCTAAATGTGCATGAGACATACGTAGTGCTTACTGCTGAGAAAATAGTTCCCAAGTTGATTTACAGAACAAGCAGAGAAACAAAGCTCCCTTCAAGACAGAAAGAAAGAAAAAAGGGTAAAAAGAAACAAATCATTTAATGAAAACTTTATTATTATTTGGGTAAAAAAAAATTTTTGAATAAGCATTATTTCTGTGCATGTGCTTTACGTTAACAATGGAGTTATTTAAACACATCTCTGGTTATGTCCAAATGGTCTCTGGTTACTACTTCACATCTTGTGAATCATTTATACACCCCTGCAGAGCCTCATCCATCTACTCTGGAAGCAAGGGAGACACTCATTCATCTCAACAGGATTTGAAGACTTCAAATGATCACACTACTTAAACCATAGCACATCTGACTAGGATTTTTTTTGTTTTGTTTGTTTTACAATGTACAAACTACCTTCCAGGGATGGCTCTAGGTACAAGCTAAGTAGGCAGTTGCTTATGTCTGCAAAATCCTGGGGCCGGAAAATGGCCATGGCCCCAGTATTTACATTTCCTATGACAGGGCTGTGAAAAACTGGCTGACTGCTGTCATGGCTTTGAGGGAGCCGAGGGTGTTGTAGCATATCCTCACCAAAGGTGACATCACAATCTTTCATATTTCTGTCCTTCCTCAGGCAAAGGAAGAAGCTGCTTGCTCTGCTCTCCAAAGCTCTTTCCTTCACTTTACCTCAGTTCTTTTCTTACTTTCTTCTTCTTTCTATGCCAGAAGCAGTCAGATCTCTGCTTCCTCTCACTGGAGTAAGGGGAGCTTCCCTTTTACAACAAAGCTGCCTTGAAGTAGCCATGCTTCGCTTGCTTTAACTAAGTGCAAAACAGTGCTGAATTGTACAGTTTCAACCACTTTCCAGCACAAGTTTCAAAATCGTGGCACAGTTGCATTTTTATCATTATGGGAATGCTCTGAGTGCTCCCAGTATATCTCCATAAAGCCTCGAATATTCAGAACAATTCCAGACCAGGTTTTTACCAAGCAATAATTGAACCTGGGTTACTTTTGTCAGCTGAACTTGTATGGCAATAGAGCCTTCCCAGGTGATAACTCTAAAGTGTTGTAGTATTTGCTATATAGGTATGAGGCTGTGATTTTGTATAATAAACATGTGGTTTGATTACATCGCTGAGTAATGTAACTGTAAGGGTGATGCACCTATTACACAATGTGCACTTTAGAGAGAGCCATACAGATAAAACCAACAGCAAAGCCTCAGAAACAATAATCAACCACATCAAGATAGAGGGGACTTTCACACAAACACTTGTCTCAAAATAGATAACTTACATGAAGGTCCAAAAGTAGAAATCAAAAAGGTAGCCTTTGAAAGGACAAGTGCTACATAATTTTGAACAGAGGGCATCTGTCCAGAGGGATGTATCTGACACATCACACTTGCCATGTATCTTGGAACAGATACGTACTAAAAGAATTAAAAAAATCCAAAAAACCCCAAACCAACCAACCAAACAAAAACAACCCCGAAACCAACCAACAAACCCCAAACAAAACAAAGTTTTTGAAAGTCCTCCTGTCCTTTGAAAGAAATATGTTTTCAAGGCTAGATTGTCAGAACTTTCAGCAGAGTTCCATATAAAAATAAATCTAGTTACAATCAAGCAATAGGATTTGAGACTTGTAAATATATGCTGATAGATACATGTAAGAAACTCATGATGCTCTTGCACAGGTTAGAACATTTACATGTGAAAAGAGGTATTTTAGTTAATTAAATTCCAAGCAGGGTAAAATGATGGGGTTTTTTCACAGTAAATAGCATCCCTATCACCATCTTCTCTGTGAGACAGGACAAAGACAATTTTGCAAACAGAATTGTCACATTAATGTGTCGTAATCTGAAGTTAGCCTTTTAAGCAACTGTACTGACAACATGTCATGACAAACTTTGTACTGCAGTAACACCAGAAATAGACCAAAATTCTATTGCACCATGTACTCTACAAACGTAAATCAAAAATATTGTCAGATCTGGAGTAGTAATAATTTTCAAGATACAGTCTCTTTTTTAAAGCCCAAGGAAGACTGACCAGAAGCCATCAAATGTCATAAAAATACAGCGGCTTTTTAGCAGTCATAAAGCACCCATAGCCCATTTCACTCACTGTCAGAACAGTATGATGGACCTTTAATATAAATGAGCATCAAGCTCTCACAACTAAAGACAGAAGCAATCCTCAACTCATCCTGTAATGAAAATCAAACCACATTCAAACTACTTTCAGAGGTGTGGAAACATTTACCACTTTAGATTAACCCTTCTCATTTTCATCCTAACTAAGCTTGGCTATGATCAGGAAATATGTTTCACATACAACTGTGGAAATACTGAATGCACCATCTTGCATGTTATGTTCATTTTACATTTTCATCCTGCATTGCATGATCATTGTGCATTTATCTCACATCTCCATTTAAGCAGCCTTACAGTTTTACCATTCTGATTAAGCAGCACTTCATACTCACATTATGTAGGCATAAGTAGAATAATAACCTCATTATCACTTCAACTTATGTATAATCACCTTACATAGTTCCAGCAAGGTCAAGGAATCTAGGACTTTAGGACTTTAAGGTCCTTTTCTGACACCAGTCAGATGAGCAAAGGCCAGAGATACTTAGAAGGCACAACCATAGAATTTCTGATCATCAGGCAATTGAACATTTTGAGTCCATTTTGTCTCCCCTACAACAATGTGGAAATGCAAATGGATATTAAACTTAGATGAGATCTGATTCATATCATTTCCTGCTTTAAATTCTACTTACATCATGTTCAATCCATATCCTTGGGGTTGCTTTTCTAGTTCAGTCTCAGTCTTTGCACTTTTTTTAAGGATCTTGATAAACTTAGAGCATACTCCTTTATTCTCACTTATTTGAATTAAAGTGAACCTTCTTTAATGACCTCACCCTAATTTATTTCTTTCTTCAGAGGCATTTGCAGAGAAAAGGTGCTAGAACTGTGTGTTGCTCAAATGGAGTAACTGCAACCTTTTGTGGATATTAGTTTTTGATATATGAAATGTCAGTCATTTCCAGTTTTGGATGTATTTTTCAAAATGCAGATATTTCAGCAAATCACAAGAGATCATCAGCCTAGCAGCTGCCAGAGATGGCAGCATCCCAAAAGCAAAAAATTCTGATGGCTTCTGTATTAATAAAGAAACAAAATAAAAGAATGGAGAACCCACTGAGAAGCATGAGACTGTAGGACACCGTGTTCATACTCAGCAACTATCTTGTGACTTGGGAAACTGATACAGTTTTAAAAAAATCTGATCCAGTTTAAAAAAAAAAAAAAAAAAATATGGATCAATACTCCAAAACAGTGTGTTTGAAAACTGACAAGAGGGATAAACAATCAGTAACTGGAAGAACTGGAAGGAGGAAAACCTGTTTCTTTGACAGCAATATGGGCTTAAAACAATCATGAAAATACAAGGCAATAGGGTTTAAAAGAAAAAAAATCATAGCTAAATGCTTCCCCAGAATTTTAAATTTAAACTCAGTCTCACTGGTCAGCTTTGGAGTGACTCCAAACTTCAGGGCCTCAGATGATAAGGAACAACTGCCTTTCTCAAGGGAATCATTTGTCTATTTACATAGAATGAGCAACCCAACCAGTGTGTTAGTAATTGACTTCCAATGCCAGGAAGGAACCGTTTCCTGTTTAGTAGGTCAGTGTTACGGTCAGCTATCCTGTGCCAAGTATGTATCACCTGCTGGTCTGAGATCTAGAACACATCTGAGCCAAGACAAGAAGGTTTTGTTAGGAAATTGCTGACTCAGTGAAATGGAAAATAATTAGTGTTAACACAGTAGCTTTGACCAGAAGACAAATTTCACAAATGTATATGAAAATCCAAGGGAAACAAATAACCTTGAGTAAGAAAAAGCCCAGTAGTTGGAGCACTTGCTATCAGACTCAGTCATACTTCTGCTCTGACTCAGTGCTTTAAGTACTTAAATATGAACCAGGCCAGTGAGTTCTGCAGATGAAGCTTATTCATTATTCCAAGTAGATCTCTCTCTCATAAGCCTTTTTTATTTTTTTTATTCTCCGGCTAGTCTTAATCTACAGTTTTAATTTCCTCAACCTAAACATCACTGGGAAGTAAACTCAGGCAGTAGTTGTGGATTTTCTTAGGTTAAAGTAAATACAGCTTAAATCATGATTCCCTCTCTGCCCCATCCAGCACTAAAAAGTCCAGACTGGCATACATAAGCTTGATGGAGATACCAAATCATACTAAGGATGTGTATCTTCTCTGGTGACTTTTTTATTTTGTTGGAATCTAAGGCAAAGATGAAGATTGAGATTACCGGGGATTTCATTAATATGACAGAATGGATGCACTGCAGTTCCAGTAAGCGTATTTTTGACAGGCTGCTAAGGGTGGTGAAGGTACGTTTGTCAGGTCACTCTTCTTAATAGAGGAAATGCACACACATTTCCTTTCAAATGTCAAGCATATTGAAGTATAGTACAAGCTGGGAGCTGGATGGTGAAAGCTAAACCAGATAAAACACAAGCAATCCTAGCAGATTGGAAAAAGTGACAGGTAGGAAAGATTATATAGGCTCTCTGTAATACAAAGATGTGTGCACCCTACTTTTTACTGAGCTTCCAGGTTTTTTATGTGGTCCTATCATAAGGTGCACATACTACTTATATTGGAGCAATGGCTGTGTTTTCTGACTTGGCACCTGCTAACATCATCCATATCTTTCTAATTTCAAAACAAGCCACTTAAAATGCAACCCACATAGGAATGAAGCTAGTGCACAATCTACTTGTTTGTGAGGTGCTGTTATGTCCCTGACAGGCATTGACCTATGAGTGACATTGATGGATGACTGAATCTAAATGAAGCTTAAGACTTTTTTTGACCTGTAATACCTTGTTTTGTTTTATTAGAATGCATGTTTCTCAGTGTTTTGGAGCTGAGGGAAGGAAGGAAGGAAGGAAGGAAGGAAGGAAGGAAGGAAGGAAGGAAGGAAGGATAGAAAATGTGGTTGAAAGTGTGTCTCCTCCCTTCCCCCCCCCCCCCCCCCCCCTTTTTATTAGGGATAGCAAATAGTTTAGATAGCCTTTGTAGCTTAACCTGGAAGTATACATTCAAATTGGCCTGAGGCAGCTTCTACAGTCTCTTCAGGGCTACCTTTCAGAGTTAGCCTAAAGGTTACCAAAACTAAACTAAAGATTTCACAGTGGGTTTCTGAAGAAATGGAAAGCTAGAAAAGAAAGTCAGACAGAACTTCAGATGATCTGGGAGCCTTGCACACAATATTACATACCATTGTGTTGACAGGTCTTTATAGAGAAATAGAACACAGGCTGCTGCTGTCAATCAGCTTTAGATTCATGCTGGTGGCTAGATGATCTGAGGTAATAAAACATTAGCATTTATAATCCAATAAAAGACAGGCCCCACAGTGTGAAAAAGTAGCCATGCTCTGGATTGATGATGAGAAGGACAGCTTTGCATTCATCTATGCACCCAATACAGATCAGACAGCAAGTGGGCTGAGTTAAAAGGTGCCACTGATGAGTCTGGACCTGCTCCATGCTATGGAGCTATTTCAGGCTCCCAAGCTAGAGCTGTAGATACTGAAAACATTGAACTTATTTCAGCTGAAGCTTCCTACCTCGGTGTAGCCTTTAACTGTGCAGGTTACAGAGGGAGATGTAACTCAGTGAGGTTTTGTAAGGAAAGGATTTGAAAACAATCCAGGAAAGCAAAACAAACGAAGAAAAACCAAAGAGTTCTTCAAACTTATATCTAACAATTCCTATGGGCAAAGGCACAGGTGTGTGAGATGGCTCTGGAAAAAGCAATTGGAAATTCCCTGTGGCCTCACTATAAATCCACTTTCGTTCAGAGGTCAGCATTTAGTGTTTGCAGCTAAGGAGTGTCTTCCACTGGCTACTCAGCGTGCTTCTGTTTCTATGACAGTTTTTATCCTGATGCTGAGAGAGCCCTGTCAGATGAAGTGTAAGCCACATTTACCTGTAAGTGCCCCACACTAGCTTGTGATGCCTAATCTCTTTTATTGATCCTACTAGCTGGTTTCTGGAGCCATTGATTTTCTTTGCTGTCAGTTTGTGGCCTTGACTCTTTAATGTTTATTTAGACTGGTCTCCATAAATTGCTTCTGGTGCTGAGGGCGAGGAAGGCAGGAGGAGGTCAGGGGTGCATGTATACCTGTCCATATATATAAATCACAGCTTTTGTTCCTCACTGTTGTTTGTGAACACTGCTGGGTGAATAAAAAGGAAGTATTCTGCTAAAGCATGGAGAAGCTATTACTAATTCCCCTGTGTCTGCAATTTTATTGCAGTCTAGGTTTTCAATTTTCTGTATCTTAACGGTACCTCTTGTTATCTACTCAAACATGTAATATTTCTTTTTGTTAAAGAGACACAAAGAGGGAGAAGAATTGTGTTTGCCAGCACAGAACAGTATTTTTGAAGCAGGAAGGGGTGTATATATTTTGTTGGTGAGTTTTCAGGGTGGGGGTGGGCAGAATTGTTACTTCTCGGCTCTTTTTAGATTTCAGTCTTTTTAGAGAACAACTCAACGGTGATGGGCTTAATGACATTTGTACAAACAAGCAAACACCATGTGTCTTGCTAACAGCATCCAAAACTCTATCCATTTAAAGAAGGATGGTAGTTTCATTGAGCAGAAATAACAGTACTGTTCTGGCAGTAGGACAGTTCTTTTTCCTGTGCTAATATCACTGGCAAAGCTGGCAATATGGGAAAGGGTTAAGAGAAGGGATCTGTAGTTATACCAATAATTTGGGAGCACATCCTGGAAATTCAAAGGGAAAATCCCCACAGTTCAGTTAACAATGAACTGCTAAAATGCTATAGACTTAAATCAGTGGAAACTGTTTTGCAATAGCTAAGATTTTTTTCCTCTGCAGCAGTAAACATCACAGTCTGTACAAGGTAACAAGTGGTTCTCCTGAGGCTAGGAGGACAGTAATCAATAGAGGTGCAGTCTGGGCCACTGTTCTGTCTGTTGATGCAGAAGCATTGTGCACAGATATGATGCTGAGAATAAATCAGAAGAAGAAACAGAAACTGCTCCAAGATAGGTAAAGGAATACCTTACAGGTAATGCCTTATTAACAGGAATATCTGATTCAGGTTTTTTTTTCATTTGACCTCTGTTAGTTAGTATGGTCATTTGCTATCCTAATCTGAAGCAAGTTCAGTTCATTATAAAAGGGAGATTAGCAGCACTGGCAAGATAAATATTTGGCCTAATATTCCACATTCCAATGTACTTCTCTCTTGCAAATGTAAGGGTAGATTTTTATACATTTTAGAAAATCCATTAAACACATGTTAGAAATGACCAGCACCCAGAAGAAAGTGTCAGACACAACTCCATGTTCAGGTTACAATTTCAGTATTTTTGAGGATTAATGGCCAGGATAATTTCTCTAAGAAGTCTTTAAGTACCTTGAAACTATACTTTAACTGAGGCTAATATACCCTCAACTTAGATGCAAGGCCTTAAAGCATTTAAGACAGAAAGCTGCCCTATTGTTTACATACCTTCATATATTAAAGATTTGCATTTCATATTATGTATTTTATTGGTAGAACATGTTCTGATTCTAGGCAATATAAAGCACTAGAGAAAGGGAAGTGTTTTCAGTAGTGTGCCTGTTTGTCTCCTCCACAGAAATGGAATGTGACTTTAAAATCAGCATGGCAGCGAGAAAGCGAAATGCATTAAGATATCAGGGAATAACCCTAAAACTCTCATGTGAGTCCTCCAAAGACAGCAATCAGTAAACTTTGGAGTGGAGAGAGAAAAATGATGAAGAGAAACATGAATAATTCTTATGAAAGTGTTGTATGTTGACATATTTACTGTAGTTACATAATGAACACTCTAATAAACACTCAAAATAAGGAACAGCATGCCCCCAAATTAATTGTAACTATTCAACTGTAAATAATTGTATTTTTATTTAAAACAATAAGGATGACCAAACTCTCAATGAATTGACTAGTAATTTCTAACAGTCCTCAATATAGTCAATGTAAAGAATAACCAGTGTAATTTAATACAGTATAACTGGTATGATTCAGTATATGAAACAAATTTGGCAACCATTAAATTAACTGGAAAAATTGTTGCTTGCTTTATTGGGCCTCTGCTCAGAAAAAAAAACAAGGAGCTGCATCTGGGCAAAAAGCAAATGATTCAAATGGTCCAAATGTTCCACAAGAATGAGTACAGTAAAATTAACTGTTTGCATAGCCTATTTAACCTACAGACTGGAACAGAGCAAGACTACAAGCTTTTTTCTGTAAGTAAGTAGTGCTTTGGTACATTTTTCTTCAGCCCAAGTAAAGCAAGCAACTTGCCCCACTACAGATTTTTCTGTACTGACACATTTTTATACAGCTGAGTTTAGCAATGTATAATACCTTATTAACATTTAACAGCGTGAAATATGTCTCTGTGAAGGTTTTTGGTTTGGTTTTTTTTTTAGTGTAAAATAGGAAGGAAGGTTGTTAAACTTTATTTTCCTCTGGAAAGGCAAAACAGAAAATGTTTTCCCTTCACTTTTTTCCATCTGATGTCAGGAGATTACATGAGAGTTTTCCTTATTTTCCCTCATGAATGACATTTAAATACCACAAATGACAAGTTTTGGAGATGGCAAGGAATAATACTTCATTTATGTCTATAAATATCCAAGATATATTTAGTTAGGAGGAAACAGATTACCTAACAGAAGACTAAATCTTGGCAAGTTTACTTACATTGACCAAACCCTACCAATTAAATTTCAGCCAGCTGGTCACTTTTAATCCTCTCTTGTTCAGTCTAGCTGATTGAATTTTAGGGTTTTGGGTTGGTTTATTTTCATGCCACTTTCATCCATCACTAGCAACACTAAACAAAATATTTAGTGTGAGAATGTATCACAGATGAAATGTCAGGGGGCTTACTAGACCGGGGATGGGGCCAAAAGTCTTTAGAAAAATATGAAACTTTATCACACATCCATAACTCCAAGCTAGCAAACCATAAGGAACATAATTTACCGTAGTAGCCAAATCAGTGCCCTAGCTGTTAACTAGATCGCTGAATATTAGCCAATCAACCCTTGTTTACTCCCACTTTAGGGCATGTGTTTTCTACTCATGGTATCAGAGAGGAGGAAGGTCAAAGAAAGGGATGATATAAGTTGGTGCTGCTATTTCAGTGTACATCCTGCAGGCCATTAGCACAGTCCTTCCTCTGCACCATTCTCAAATGCTATTCCTGGTTTCTCATACAGCCAGAAAGAGCTGAACTGTCTTAACCAAACAGATAAGCAGTACTACTTTGGCATGGGTTTTCTGCTTTGCTTGACTGACTTTTGAAGGCAAAATCCTTGTTATTAAGACCAGAACTGCAGACCAGTTCCAGATCTGTAGGCAGTTCAGGGTAGCCCAAGAACTGAACTGAATAAGTAAGTGAAGAGTTCCTGATTTTTTTCATCACTGGGGATGGAGGTAAAACAAACAAAGAAACAAAACACACACAGAAAAAAAAAAAAAAAAATTTGCACATCCAGTTTCTGTAATTACAGGCAAAGTTGATTTGTCACATTCTGTTTGCTTCTATAACCTGACACAGGATAAATGAATGTGTGGTCTTGGAGGAAGAAATCCACTTTTCCACACAGCTCTGCAAAAGGCATAAGGTAACATGATTCCAGACTCACTACTTCAGACAGTTTGGGCATTTTAAATGCATGTAATTAAACGTACAAAGACAAGTTGGATGGGGAAGTCTAGTCCAGTAAACAAAGCTCTGATATTTTACAGGCTAAAAATGGGACAACTAAAGGTGAATACTTGACAAAAATAAGCATCTGGGACTGTATTAAATTAATCTGTTGCACTAAGTAATAACAATCACAGTTATTTTTAGTTTTTGAAAAGGACAAGGCTTTAATTTAGTGGTGTCACAGTCACATCCCATTGTGTTGGACAGAAAAGAAGGCAGTGGAAGGATTATTCTTTCCAAAACACCATTCATTTGAAGGATGAAAAATGCAAAGTTGGACTATGAAGAAGATAGTAAACAAGAGGATCGGTTATCCCACTTCTGTTAGTTGCAGAAAAATGTTTTCTTCTTAAACTTTGAAAATTTGAGTTTGAAAGCATCGATTAGAGAGAAATTATTAAGAATTTTTGTGATTTCTTGATTTACTTTTAACAGTATATACAATCACAGGAAAAATATTTTATTCAAAGATAAAAAAAATCTAATGTAGAACATTACAGATCCCTGCAGACCCTATGTAATCTCCACATGAGGCACTAATCTCCACATTGCAATTGCTTCATAAATGGACAAGTGTTGTGGTACTCAGTGTTATCCAGTGCTTTTTAAGTGATCAATAGAAGAGAGACAAGGTGTGGCATATGAGGGTAAGCAGACACTTCATTATTTCCACAGGAATACCAAGACAGAGGGGTAGTTAACCACTGAAATCATTGCATAATTTAATTTTCAGGATTCGTTAGAGAGCCTAAGAAAGTCAAGAAAACATCTGAATATTCTTTCCTTGAGACCAGTGCACTGAACTTTAAGTGATGCAAAAACTGGGTTATGCACAGCTTAATTAATTTGCCTGAGGCTTGAAAAGTTCATGGCAAAACTAAAATTCAGCTCTGTTGAGCCCAGGCCCTATGTCCTTAGCTGTAAATTATCATTCTTTGCAACACTGAAACTGTCAGCTCTTACGTACTCAGACACACAAAACAAATCATCCCTTAACTTTCTATTTGTTAGGATAAATAGATTGAACTCCTGTCTTGTACCGTAAGGAACATCTTACAGTTTAATTATTTGTCTTTGGAACCTCTCCAAATGTTCAGCATCTTCCTTCAAATGTAGATACTTTCAATGGTCATTGTATTTCACTACTGGCATTCCAGTATTGATTACAAGGGCATATTCAGAATCAGTAGAGGCTCTGTTTTACTTGGTACATCCTGATTTAGACACCTCAGACTCTCATGAGCTACTTCTGGCTACATTAGCACACAAAGAATACCCAGCAAAACTCTAAACTTAGAATAATCACAGCTGCCTAGGAAAAAACCTCACATATTTGTAAGCATCAGTTTACAGCTGAACTTTCCAGGCTGCATGAATTAGCTTTGACATGGTTTCATTCTAATTAAAAAAAATAAAAGCAGCATCAACAACACAGGGAAAGCAAACAAAGCAGTGTTGGAAACATAACGAAATAGGAAGAGATTAAAATAGTGCTTCCACTCAGGAAACATGTAAGCTCAATGAAAACAAGGAATTGAGGGCCTTCCATTCTTAAATATTCCATAACTGTTCTTAAAAATCAAGGCAAAACAAAAATGTTAACGTGGGAAAAGCTACAGAATTCAAGCCATGAGAAGTTTTATCTTTACAGATGCCTTTGTGGGAAAAAAAAAAACAACCCTGAAGTAGCCTGTTATTTTGATTTCCTTGCATCTCTTTAGCTGTAGTAATCATAGTGAATTCAGCCATTGCTGTCAACATAAATGCCACAATCTCTCCCCTTATGGGTAAAATATTACACATTAACAAAAGAACATCCATGTAAAAATGCCTTTTCTTTGTTTTCGGGATACGATTCTAAGATCTATGTAAGCAGAAGCATTAGCCATTTCTATCTCAGAGCAGGTACCATCTCTTGCAGAAAGCAGCCATGTGGAATCTTGCTGGTTGCTCTCTATTGCTTTATTCAACTAAAATAAAAATCACTAAATACTCTTTATTTGTAGTTCATTCACAGAAAACAAAAAAATCATCTTATGTTTTTATTCTTTCAAGGGTCTATTACTAATGGTTACTGAATTCTGTATTATGCTGGGAACACCAAGGGAAATAATGTAATATCCACCTAAATCTCCAAAGAGCTCATTATCATTAGTGCCTTGACAATAGATACAAAATTAATAATAATTATGATAGACATTTAAAATAATGTATTAGCATTATCTCTGATGTAATTGCTACTCAAAGAGTATTTCACAGACCATTGTAGAATTATAACTGTCAAATTTACCATGATTAATTTCAGTTTATTTGATTTGGTGAAAATAATTTGAGGCAAATTTCCATATGCCTTAAACATAAAGGGCAGAGTCATTAGCGGAGTCCATTTTGGATAGAGGAAAAATAAAAATTCAGTCTGGGATTTAGTGAAAAAAACCTCTATCTAATGAATTATGCCAAGAGACTCATGGAATCCTCTAATTATACTGGTGCAGACTTCACCAGCTAATACTTTTCACCTACGACAGTCATCCTCTCCATATGCTAATCCCATAAGGGATATTTTAACACCGTGGGTGAAGATAATGTTTCCACAGCTGTTCTGCATTCTCTGCCTTCTGCACTGATGTTGGTACTTAGAAGAAGTAGTTTTCTCGCTACCCAGGAAACTGCATTCATAAGATTTTCTTGTTCTCTAGTGGTCTGATCCAGAGCACACAGAAGACAAGACAAGAGAGTCTTAATCACTTCCCCTTACAGTATCTATTCCTGTTGCTAAACACTATGCTTATCGGCAAACTGGGGAGGAGAACTGGCACCGCTCTCTTATTCACTACACCTATGGTCCTCTTACTTTCATATGGTTAGGAAAAGCATGGACATACAATTTATGAATCTTTGGCTCTGCCTCTATTCATTTGAATATGATTACCGGTGAAGTTAAGTAATCCAAAGACAGATCTAATAATTTCTGTTAAGGGCAGGACCATTGTGAGTGATGTATTCTTCTTGGCCCTTTCATGGCCAGATTTCAGGGCATCTCTATAAAATTAAAATAGTCACAATTAGCTTCTGTATGTGTTATAGGAAATTGAATACGTTTCTACAAGTGGATTAGGTTTTCATATTTTTCTTAGGGAACCCTAGACATCTAATTTATATCAAATTTCATGAGACAGTTGTAAAAAGGGGACATTCAGACAAAATTTATTTTCCATTGCATCAGGTAATAACTTCTGTGTTGCCTTAGGCAGTAAATAACAAAGAAACCCAAGTGAAATATGGACCCACCAATCCCATCTTCGAAACTGTCTCTGGAACTACAGCAGGTAGGGTAAGATTTCACCCTGCATCTGGTCTTGTGACCTGCTACTGGGGACTGTTTCACCCTACTGTTTTCTAAAAAGGGACTTGCAAAAATGTCACTTGTTCTCAGGTGGGTCTGCCTACTTTGAAAACAGTCTTCAACATTTTGATGCATGTATTGAACTTAGGGACTGGGGCTTTTACAGCCATTTGCTCAGGTATACGTGTGTGTGTGTGTGTTTGGTTTTACTGTTAAATGGTTTATGAAGACAAACACTTCTAAGCACCTTAGAGGCACTACACCTGTACTTGCTGCACCTAAATGGCATTTTCACTCTTTAGAAGAAAGAGCAATATTGTTGTAGCATGCACAGAACATATGCTAATCAGCTGTACTCTTCAGGCGCAAATGAGATAATGTGCTCATTGTTTAGACACTAGAATTGTTCATTACAAAATGACACAGTGTTTGCCAATTTTGTCTTCATTATAAATGTAAATATTAACTGGCGATATGCAAAAGAATACAAAAAGTCAACAGCAATTAATTGGCTTCTGCAGTAATTAGCAACTGTAAGGCAAACACTTAGGAGCCGTTGTAATTGTCTGCATTAGGAATACACCTCCTGTACAGATCTAATTAGCAATTTAAATAGTTCAGAAATTATATGCCTCTTGCCTTTACACTCCCTGAAGTACTGTTCATTAATGGGGAAAAAAATTGCTAGTAAATGTCATTTGCATTGTCTCATGTTAAGAGCTCTACATCAAAGCCTCTGCATTATTGCCTCATACTGAATAATACAGAACTGAGGCTTGTGGACCAATACAGTTGTAATTAGGCTATGATTCCTTTGTAAACAGCAGACACAAAAACTGACAGAAGCTTATTTTGCTCTGAGGTACCTACTCTACAATTTAAACTGTAAATAAGGGAAGTGGAGCTACACAAGGGCTGCAGCTACCAAATAAAAACCAATCCAAACTGTGTCTAGGATTCATGCAGTTCTATTAATTGATGCTTCAGCAAAATATTTCCTTTGGGAGTGGGAAGTGTTAATCACACAAGGGCTGGGTAGTACTTCCTGTGGAACAGTATATTATGTCCAAGAATGATACAAAGACACAAGGACAATCAAGGGTTCCCAGATAACCATGGTGAACAACAGATATGGGATTGTTTAGCAAAAACAGGTTGAGAGGGTAATTGATTTCAATTTAGAATACAACACAGAGGGAAACAGGAGGAAATTAATGCATAAATAAAATGTTTTAGCTTAATGAGATAGTTGACACTAAAACAAGTGCGTAACAGTAGACTACCTATACATTTGGATGGAAAACTGGTACAACATTCCTGAACAAGAAGATTAAATTTCCAAATAACTTTAAAATAAGATCACCTCTTATGACAGAACTTGCTGTATTTATGAACATCTAAACCAGGGTGTCTCCATGACCCAGGGAGTACCTGGTAGTTTTACATTCATAAAAAAAACCCAAACATGGTCTCAGTACTGATATACTTTGGGTACATGCTGAAAAAAGGAGTTGTGTTCAGAGTCAAGCGAACAGTGAATTTCAGCCCTTGATTAACCTCAAGGCAAGGGACAGAATAGCTATCATGCCTGGATGCTACTGCTGCTACCATTAGCAATAGCTAAACTTCATTACTTGCCACACAGATGCTGTGTTAAAATGAGACATGGTATCTCTCACACCAATGAATGGTGCTAAGACTCTAACAGTGCCTACAAGGAATATAATGATACTTAGGTATCACACTCCATTTTTTGTTCTCTCCAGCGCCCAATTCTGGCAAACTCAGTCCCAAAGTCTGCTTCTCTGTTCCTGTGAGAACATTTCAAAGCAAAAATTGTCGCATCACAGCACCAACACTTCACTTTCTGGCTAGTACTGCAGGCACAAATGAGTGGTTAGGAGAGAGAAAATGATTTTTAGATTATTTTCCCTTAACTCAAACACCCATATTAGATATAAACTTTAAAAGATCATTGATTGGAGCATTTTCTTCCACAAGGTATAATAGTCTAGGTGAGGACTTGTTAAATACCTGGTTATCAGTTAATATTTCAGACTGTATATTTTAAAGCACTTAATAGTTTTTTCATTTTTTTCTCATTACTGGTTCTTCAAAAGTACATATTTAGTCCTGAAAAATATATCTTCACACTCCTTTTATTGAACAGTCCATTGATGCTCATAATCTGAGCATTTTAAAAGTCTTTTTGAAGAAGAAGTTGGAATTACTCAGCAGCAGTAGAACCAGGACATCTGGGATTTTATATTACATTTTCTTTAATTTCTTGCAATTCACCATTCATTTCTTGTGCACTCAGGCAAGGTCTCTGCACAATTTTGGCCTATGGGGGAAAGTGAGAGGAGGAAAAAAGGAGTGAGACATAGCATGTTGCATTTACATTTTGGCATATAGGATGTTCAGCATAAAACTGTATTTCTTCTGTAAAAGTAATCTCAGCCAGTTTCTTATCATCTGGGGAAACCATGTACTCAGTGTTAACAGAGAAAAGCAAAATTTTATAGACTCTATTCTAAAAAACCATTATTTCTTCTAGGCTGACTCTTACTCTCAATCACACTTAGTTGCTCGAAATTATCATTACAGTAAATGAAACTACAGTAAGAATGTATTTGTTTCTAAATTCAACTAAACCAACTCCTGCAGTGACATTTCTCTGACTGAAGATTCCTCTTTTGATGTGCACTGTGGTAAATCACATTGTTCATCAGGCATCAGTGTACCTGTTCTCAACAGTTGTGCAAAAATGGCCATGAGAATTTACTGTAGTATATTGCATTCAAGAGTGTATGGAACCACAAAAAATTTGGAAATGTAAGGGAGATAAATAATGTTTATTCAGTACAAAACACATTCATTGTAATTGCTTCATCTTTTATTGTTTTCTTCTTTCCTGAAATTACTTGCCCTCAGGACCTAATAGAATAAACCTTAAGATTCTGAAAGTGCTTGTGAACAAAGGTAACCACTTCCAGTACAGTACTACCACTGAAAATATTTGGCTATTTACACACTCGCATAATCAAACACATAAAGCAAACTGCTTACTTTAAAAGAAAATATGTATCCAAAAAACCTCCTATGAAAAATCGTTAATGGAATGAACCTCTCCTTCTCCAATTTCCCTAAACTTTATACCCAACTTCTTCTTAAAGCCTGACAGTATAGTTCCACAAAGACTTTTGATGATACTACCAAATGATTCTGCTCTCCCAGCCCTTTGCTATTTACCTGATCCTACCATCATGTCACCATAAACAGTGAGGGTCAAAGCAATCAACTGAATGAAAAAATTAATTCAGATTAGAAATAGTCTTTATTTTTGGTGGGATATCTTTAAAAAATTTTAAACTTCAAAAAATTCAGGTTTTAGTCAGACTGCTTCCATGACCTAGACAGTCATACTCAAAGTCTTCAGACATATCAACACCTCAAAATATGGGAGAAAAGGAGAGGTAATGGATGAGATGTAAAGAGGAGTAAGGTGAGATAAGGAGTGCCTTCACAAAGAGATAGGGTTAGCCTCAGGTTCTGTGCTTGTTTCATACTTCTATTACAGAGAAGTTAAGAGGAAGAGATGGAAAGAAGTATAATAGTCCTGGAGGTAGGACACCCACTGGGAAGCCACAGGATTTATGCTTAATTTGAGGGGCATCAAGAACTGATACAGCTCTTCACAGGGAGTTCCACAGTGCTCACCCTCTTCCTGAATACTCATAATTCTCATTTTCTCAATATTCTTTTCCAAAAAGTCACAGATACCATCAAAACCCTCACTGCAGTTAGGGCACCTCTTCTTTCCAGAAAGCCTCATGGAAGACTAGCAGGTTGTTTCAGCATTTTTTTTTGAGAAATCCATGCTGATTGTTACTCATTAACTTGTAATGAAGGGTTATCATAAGCAGATTTTTTTCTTTGCTCATAAAGAGCAGAGTTATAATTGTATGACATTTTCCCCCATGACTTTAAAGTATAGATGCCTTTTATTTCTTTTAATGAACTTTATCCACCTTCCATAAGTTGTCAATGACCATTGCCACTGGCTTTGATGCTACTTCAGCCAGTAACCTACATAAAATAGAGCCAATTTAATCAATAGTAACCAAATTGAAAATGCCTCATTCTATAAGGAACACTTTAGAGCCTGGGAGTAGGTTTGATTTGGAATGTTTTAGATTTTGTGGGGTTTTGGGGGGTTGGTTTATTTTTATTACATTTTTTTCTTTCTACTTAAGAATATTACCCTTTATCGTTACACAGTGTTCTGTACTGTCCTGGTTCAGCTAGGATAGGGTTAAGTTTCCCTAGCAGAGAGGGGGAAGGGATCTCCAGCTGGGTTATTCATACATGCTGACTTCAGGTCCGGGCACAGCAGCACGGGAAGCTTTGCTTTGTGGTTTTGGTGACGGGGAGAACAGGGCTGTCTGTAACCTTTGCAGTATTTCTCTGTATATCTTTTGTCTTGTTCACTGTTACTACTATTTATCGTTGTTATCATTGCTACTGTTGTTGTTCAAATTGTTATTTATCACACTGTTGTATTAAATTTCTTCTTATTTTAACCCGGGGTTTGTGCCTCACTTCCAGCCTGACCGGTCTGAGGGTGGGGGAGGGACAACAACAACGTGGTCTCTGGTCCCAGCAGGGCCTAAATCATCACAGCCTTTTTTGGTGCACCAATGTGGGGCACAAGAGGGTTGAAATAAGAATCAAAAAGGGACAGACCCTGACCAGAGTGTGTTAGAGCAATCTGTTGGGTGTAATTTTTCTGTTTGTAATTGTACTGTTTGATAAGAAAATATATTATTTTGCAATGCTGGCCCACTTGCTTGCTTGGTGGGGCTGGATTATTCCTTATATCCAGTGTGTGTTCCCAGTGCTGATGATTGTTGTTGGAAAATGTGTAAAGGGGATTGTTTTGTTATACTGGCTACTGACTCATAGTCTTTGTATCGCTGTTTATGGGGGTGAGCTGGTACCTGTTTGCTGCCTGGGCTTTTGTTAGGGGTCTCACCCCCTCTATGGGTGAGCCAGGGCAAGAGATCCTCTCGGTTTTGGAGAGTTTCAGTTATCCTTGGAGCCTGCAGGCCAGTGTGATTGTGGCACAATATTTTCTGAATGTCTGCCTGATTTCGGTTTTGGCCATGCAGCACTTCTCTAACAATAGCAGTGCCCGGAAACCTGCCCCGAGGTCAGATAATAGTGAGTGGCAAGGGGTGTGGGAAAAGATGGGCAAAGGCCTGAGTCAGTGGGCACCTCCAATGCTTTGGAATTTCACTCCTGAACAAATGCAGAGCCCTGATAAACTGATGGAGTGCTTAGAAAGGGTGTGTTACCTGTCTGGCAAAACCCAGGAGACACAACTCGCTGTGATGTGTTGGGGACTTGCCCATGCCTACCATGTCCTCTTTAATACCACTCACTGCCCTCAAGGGGGAGAAAGGGCTGCAGTATCTGAGAATGAAGTTTCTGGTACAGTATCTGGGCCAGGGAAACAGGCAGAGCCAGTCTCAGTCGCCTCCACCAGCACAGCAGCTGAGCCAGAGAGCCAGCCAGTGCCGGTATCAGTCACCCCGATACAGAAAACAAAATATACCAGAAAGTCAGCTCGCAAAGTGGGGGATGGGGATGAGCCAGGCCCAGCACGGAAACAGGAGGAAGGGCCAGAGGTCGTTGTCCGATCTCTATCCCCGACTGAGTTGCAGGATATGCGGAGAGACTTCGGCTGCCTGGGAGGCGAGCAGATTTGCACCTGGCTGCTCCAATGCTGGGACAATGGAGCCAGTGCTTTTGAGATGGAGGGGAGAGAGGCCAAGCAGCTGGGATCTTTGGCCAAGGAGGCTGGCATTGATAGGGGAATAGGGAAACAGACTCAAACCCTCAGCCTTTGGAGGCGACTCCTGCTCAGTGTAAGGGAGAGGCACCCCTACAAGGATGATATCCTGTGTCAGCTCAGCAAATGGACCAGCATTGAGAAAGGCATCCAGAACCTCAGGGAACTGGCTGTGTTTGATATGATCTATGGTGATCTGAATAATGAGCAGTCACCCATGGACCCAGATCAGGCCCCCTGCACACACTTGATGTAGCGAAAGTTCCTGAAGAGTGCACCAGAAGCACACTTGAAAGCATTGGCAATAGTGTCCTGGTGGACAGACACCCACACTCTAACAGTGGATGGAGTGGTTGGCAAGCTCCGGCAATAGGAGTGAAATCTCCCTTCATCTCAACATTCCTGGGTCTCAGCTGTGGAGGAACTGTCTCAGAGGGTCCAGAAAATGGAAGAGGACATGTCCTACATTCCACCTGCACGGGCCGATGTCTCAGCCACTAGAAGTAAATGTTTCCCCACCCAAGAGAAAGGCAGCAGAAGGCACACACCACGAGGCACCCTGTGGTTCTTCCTCTGCGACCATGGAGAAAACATGAGGAGGTGGGATGGACAGCCCACTGCCGCCCTAGCTGCATGAGTAGAGCAGCGGAAAGGAAAGACCATCACAAAAGGGGAGTCCTCCAAGAAAAACGCAGTTCTAGTGTCCAGTCAGAAATCCCCCAGACAGAACAGAATGGCCAACGCTATATCCAACCCTCTTGAGGGAACCAGTAAATCATTCTTGCAAGAAGTGAGTGATGGTGAGCAGGATTAGAGGGGCCCTGCCTCCAGCCAGGTGGAGGAAAGGGATAATCGGATTTACTGGACAGTGTGGATCCGATGGCCTGGCACGTCAGACCCACAAGAATATAAGGCTTTGGTGGACACTGGCGCTCAGTGCACCCTGATGCCATCGAGCTACAGTGGGGTTGAATCCATCTGCATCTCCGGAGTGACAGGGGGATCCCAACAGCTGACCCTACAGGAAGCTGAAGTGAGCCTGACTGGGAGGGACTGGCATAAGCACCCCATTGTGACTGGCCCAGATGCCCCGTGCATCCTGGGCACAGACTATCTCAGGAGAGGGTACTTCAAAGACCCAAAAGGGTACCGGTGGGCTTTTGGTGTAGCTGCCCTGGAGGAGGTTGGACAGTTGTCCACCTTACCTGGCCTCTCAGAGGATCCCTCAGTGGTGGGGCGGCTTAAGGTTGAGGAGCAGCGAGTGCCGATTGCTACCAGGACGGTGCACCGGTGGCAGTACCGCACCAACCGAGATTCCCTGGTCCCCATCCATCAGCTGATCCGTCAGCTAGAAAGCCAGAAGGTGATCAGCAAAACTCACTCACCCTTCAACAGCCCTGTATGGCCAGTGAGAAAGCCTAATGGCGAATGGAGGCTAACTGTGGACTACCGTGGCCTGAATGAAGTGACGCCAGCAACGAGTGCTGCAGTGCCGGACATGCTAGAGCTCCAGTATGAACTGGAGTCGAAGGCAGCCAAGTGGTACGCCACGACTGACATTGCTAACGCGTTCTTCTCCATTCCGATAGCGCCAGAGTGCAGGCCACAGTTTGCGTTCACTTGGAGAGGCATCCAGTACACCTGGAATCGATTGCCCCAGGGGTGGAACCACAGCTCCACCATTTGCCATGGACTGGTCCACACTGCACTGGAGAAAGGTGGGGCTCCAGAACACCTGCAGTACATTGATGACATCATTGTATGGGGGGACACAGCCGAGGAAGTCTTTGAGAAAGGGAAGAAGATAATTGAAATCCTCCTGAAGGCCGGCTTTGCCATTAAACAAAAGAAAGTTAAGGGGCCTGCAAGGGAAATTCAATTCCTAGGAATAAAATGGCAAGATGGGCGTCACCACATACTAATGGAGGTGATAAACAAGATAACAGCCATGGCCCCACCAACCTCTAAGAAGGAGACTCAGTCTTTCCTGGGCGCTGTGGGGTTCTGGAGGATGCACATCCCCAACTACAGCCTGATTGTGAGCCCTCTCTACCACGTAACCCGTAAGAAGAACGATTTTGAATGGGTCCCTGAGCAACAACAATCCTTTGAACAAATTAAGCAGGAGTTTGCCCAAGCAGTAGCCCTTGGGCCAGTCTGGGAAGGGCAGGAGGTTAAGAACATGCTCTACACCGCAGCCGGGGAGAATGGCCCTACCTGGAGCCTCTGGCAGAGAGCACCTGGGGAAACCCGAGGCCGACCTCTGGGCTTTTGGAGCCGGGGATACAAAGGCTCTGAAGCTAATTACACACCAACTGAGAAGGAGATACTGGCAGCGTACGAAGGAGTTCGGGCTGCCTCAGAAGTGGTCGGCACTGAAACACAGCTCCTCCTGGCACCCCGACTGCCGGTGCTGGGGTGGATGTTCAAAGGAAAGGCCTCCTCCATGCATCATGCAACAGATGCCACGTGGAGTAAATGGGTTGCACTTATAACACAACGGGCTCGAATAGGGAACCCCAGCTGCCCAGGGGTCACTCGAGGTGGTCACAAACTGGCCAGAGAGCAAAGATTCTGGGATGTCACCAGAGCAGGAGGTGACACGTGCTAAGGAGGCCCCACCATATAACGAGCTGTCAGATGAGAAGAAGCGCTATGCCCTGTTCACTGATGGGTCTTGTCGCATTGTGGGAAAACATCGACGATGGAAGGCTGCTGTGTGGAGTCCCACACAACCGGTCACTGAAGCTTCTGAGGGACAGGGTGAATCGAGCCAGTTCGCAGAGGTGAAAGCCGTTCAGCTTGCTCTGGATATTGCTGAGCGGGAAAAGTGGCCAAGGCTCTACCTCTACACCGACTCGTGGGCAGTGGCAAATACCCTGTGGAAATGGTTGCATCAATGGAAACAGAACAACTGGCAATGTAAGGGTAAAACCGTCTGGACTGCTTAAGTATGGCAGGACATTGCAGCCCGTGTGGAAAACCTCGTTGTGAAGGTGCGCCATGTGGATGCCCATGTACCCAAGAGTCGGGCCACTGATGAACATCGACACAACCAGCAGGCAGACCAAGCTGCTAAGATTAGAGTGACTCAGGAGGACTTGGACTGGCAGCGCAAAGGTGAACTGTTCATAGCCCGGTGGGCCCATGAGACCTCGGGCCACCAAGGTAGAGATGCAACATACAGGTGGGCTCGAGATCGAGGGGTGGACCTCACCCTTGACACCATTGCAGAGATCATCCACGGATGTGAGACGTGTGCTGCAATCAAACATGCCAAGCGGGTGAAGCCCCAGCGAAATGGAGAGCGATGGCTGAAATATAGATATGGAGAGGCCTGGCAGATCGACTACATCACACTGACACAGACCCGCCACAGGAAGCGCCACGTGCTCACAATGGTGGAAGTAACCACTGGATGGCTGGGAACTTACCCAGCGCCCCACACCATTGCCCGGAACACCATCCTGGGCCTTGAAACCCAAGTCCTGTGGCGACACGGCACCCCAGAGAGAATTGAGTCAGACAACGGGACCCACTTCCGAAACAACCTCATAAATGCCTGGGCAGAAGAACACGGCATCGAGTGGGTCTACCATATCCCCTACCACGCACCAGCCTCTGGGAAGATAGAGCGCTACAATGGACTGTTAAATACCACATTGAAAGCACTGGGAGGTGGGACCTTCAAAGACTGGAACATGCATCTAGCAAAGGCCACCTGGCTAGTCAACACAAGAGGATCTGCCAGTCGAGCGGGCCCGGTTCAGTCAAAACCTCCACATGCTGTAGATGGGGATAAAGTCCCTGTGGTGCGCATGAGGAATATATTGGGAAAAATGGTCTGGTTTAGTCCTGCGCCAGGCAGAGGTAAAGGCAAACCCATCCAGGGGATTGCTTTTGCTCAAGGACCTGGGTGTACCTGGTGGGTGATGCAGGACAATGGAGAGGTCCAATGCGTACCACAGGGGGACTTGATTCTGGGTGAGAACACGCCGTGAATCTTGCTGTGCCCTTGTTAATTGTTATTTTGTTACTGTTAACTGCTAAATGGCAGCTGGACATGACGCAGATGGTATAGAATAAAGAGGTGGATTATGTCCTGGTTCAGCTAGGATAGGGTCAAGTTTTCCCCCGCAAAGAGAGAGGGGGAAGGGATCTCCAGCCGGGTTATTCATACCATGCTGACATCAGGTCCGGCGCGGCAGCACGGGAAGTTTTTCCTTAGTGGCTTTGGTGACAGGGAGCACAGGGCTGTCTGTAACCATTGCGGTATTTCTCTGTATATCTTTTGTCTTGTTCACTGTTGTTGCTGTTTATTGTTGTTATCATTGTTACTGTTGTTGTTCAGATTGTTTATTACAATGTTGTATTAAATTTCTTCTTATTTTAACCCTGGGTTTGTGCCTCACTGCCAGCCTGACCGGCTGAGGGTGGGGGAGGGGCAAAAGCAACATCGTCTCCGGTCCTTGCAGGGCCTAAACCAACACATGTACTGACTATGCAATGATGATATGAAAATAATTATATTACGGAAGAATATGTTTCCATTAAACATCAATTTATTTGTATTCTGAATTCTCAATATAAAGGGTCAAAAAAGGATAGAATAAAAAAGAATGGTTTCTTTTTTCTCAATATGTGTTAGAAATTTCTAGTAAATTCAGGTCATGTCCGTAGAGAACAAAAGGTAAAAAACTCCACCTTGGTCAACAATTAGTGTGAATATTTTTCAACACAGCCTAATTTTAATCCTTCACCATGTACTTGGTAATTTTTTTCAGTCTTCCCCCTGAGTCATGAGGAAAAGTTCACTCAAAATATAAGGAAAAAAATTTTTCTTTTTTTTTTCAGGTTACTATACTCAGGAATAAGTCTTAAGAACACATCAAATGTTTCAAGAGGCTTGATAACCTTCTGAGAATTTTTGAAAGCACAGGTACCCATTTATGGTTCTCATTGTAATAAACAATTCCGTGTTGGAGCTGTGCTTTACCAGCACAGCTCAAGCATCCAGTCATCTCATAAAAACAATTGTTATATACATTTATTATCTCATTACACACTTGAAAAAAAACGTGAGATCACAGCACTATTCCACTTAGGAGAGAGAGCATGTACTTTGCAATCTGAAGATCTGCCAACCGGTATCAAATGGCAGATTTTTGCAGACTTAAGCATGAAGTAGGGCTTGAATGTTCTTTAAAACAATGGAGCAAACAACCTGCTTTATTACTTCTTTCCCTTTTTTCTGACCTAGAAGCTAGTTACTAGATTCCTTCTAAACAGCTCCGTTCTTGAGAAGCAATTTTTCCTTCTGTATTTACTTAGAATGCCAACGAAGGCACAATAATTTCTTGCTAGGAATATTTGTGTGCATAGTGTTACTTGGCCCTTGCTATGTCAAACTGAGTGCGCATCTCTGAAATGATGGTACTCACTTATCTTGACATCCCAAGCAGCCAGATAACTAACTATACAAAGGACATAAAAACCAGATGGCAAGAACAAGTTCAATATAAAATGAGTATGTCACATCATGCTTTACAATATCAAGAATCATATTTAAGTGAAAAATTGCTGTTACTGAAATAGTGTTGCTAGATTAAAGAGGGTCAGCTCATAATATACTGGACCACTCTCCAAATCTTTAAGATTTGTAATCCTGAGCAACAAAAAAAGCTGCATTAGTGAGGATAAGGGTATTTCATGTCTCATTTAACTCCTAATTTGACAAGTAGATCACTTATGAGAAGAATTAAATATATTGCTCCTCCAAGGCTTAAATATAAAATCTTTAACTTTAGATATATGACAAACTAAGATAAAATGTAATTAAATAATGTGGGGAACCCACTTGCAATTTATTAATTTTGTTAATTTTTGTAAAGTCCTGTACTTCCAGACATCTCTGTGCTTATAGCATCCAACATTTGCTACGTCTTTGTGTCTCAGAAGTGCTAGTCCTGGTATTTTTCTATTAGTACAGGGATGTCTGAAGAGAACTAGCTGGTACCAATTTCCTTTAACTTCCCTTTAGGAACTGTGGTATGAAGGAGACAAATGTTTTTCACAAGCAAAATAAAATGATCAAGCAATATCTGCTGTGTCTTAAGAAACAAAAAAAGACTCAGGAGCAACTCACAAGAGAAGATATAAAGAATCAAATATGAGAAGAAGAATGTCTTTGCTTGTGGCAGCAGTCAAGGACTCAGGTTGCCAACAAGAGAAGTTTAGACAATACAAAAAAAAAAAAAAAAGCCTGATTTAGAAGGGTAGAGAGCCATAACTCCTAAAGAACAGGAAAGCAAGTCAGGGAATGGTGTTACGGGGCATGGTATTCAAAATCAGATTATAGACATGGATTAGCAAGCATATGGCAGAAGACAGAATGCCCAAGGAGTTAGATGCCTGAACTACTCTTATCTGAGAAGAGGGTGCTGAGCAGTAGGCTGGTGTGGATGGAGGTAATATCCAAATTCTGTGTGAATGTAGAAGTATTAAGAACAAAGTATTCCAAAAAGGGACATAAAAGAGCTAATCTTGCAATGTCCCTTAAATGAATTTTCTTCACTCTGACAGAGCATATTTGCCATAAATTCTGAGGTTACAAATGTATTTACATCCTGCCAAATATCAATTAAAACATTATTTGTATTTGTAGAAGTACAGTCATATTCACCTGGAGTAACTGTGTCACAGGACTCACCTAGCTAGTTACAGGACAAACAACCATCATAGTCCCTTAAATCCCTTGTTGGAAACAGCAAAACTTCTAAAAAACTGTGAATGAATCTCTCTAATATTCTTAAAAGTAATTATCAGGAGATTGTTATTTGAGGTTCTGTTTTTTTTCTTACACACCATGCAGCAGCAGTTCCTTAACAATTGAAACAGAAATTTGGCCTTTTCATATTTTATACTTTGTTTGACATGAAAGCAAGTTCAATTTTCAAACCCTCATATTGTTTTGATTTTATTTATTTACACTTTTTTTTCAGATAGAAACTTTAAACACAGGTCTCTCCTGCACCAAAAGAGGAACAGAACCTGAGATCACTTTTTTTTATAAACTGGAATATAAGGACACTTTGAAAGGATCATAGGAGTTTTCTGAATTATTGCTGGACTTATTTTCTTAGAAAGAGTATCTCAAATAGTAATTTTCCTTCTGTATTCTATGAAAGATTTTTTTTCCATGACAAGAGTATAATATATGCCCTAAGTCTTCATATCTTGTGCCAACTTGATGGGAAAACAGGAAAATATGTATAGCTCTTAATTTCAACAGACAGGTGCATTAGCCATCTTTTCTTGTACTATTTTCTACAGGGAAAAAAAAAAATCTAGGAGCTATTTTAGAGTTTGGGCTATGTTGTCCTTTATTCTTCTTTCTCAGTTTCTTTATGCTTTCAGCAGGGAAAGTACTCAAAATTGCTTTTGGCAAGATTGTCGCGATTATAGTTTCTCTTCTACAGTAATTTTAATGAAGCCTAGGGATCCAGTACAATTCTCATTAGAGCCATCTGGAAGATTTCCACTGATTTCACTAAGCACTGGACGGGTCTTTCTGTTTTCCAGATGAAAGTAAGCACCCTCTGCACAGATTTGCAACATCCATTGTTTTTGGCCATAATACATACTCCCTCAACCATCACTGGATCCTCCAAACCCATAGTGTTCTTACCAGTATGGCTTGATGGCCAAACCGTGTAACAAATTTACAACTTCAATTAACCATTTTAAAAATAGAATTGAAATATTCTTTTTGAAAGAAACACATTTCCCTGCGAAAACAGCCTGTTTCTACCTTGCTTCCCCCTGCCTCACCTTTTTCAAAGAAGAAAAAGTACAGTTTTCCTAGAAATACTCATTAGTACAGCCACTACAAGACATTTCTACTTATAAAAAATGAAAAGAAAAAGATAACACTGAAGCAAAAAACCCAAAGTGTTTTCAGAGCTTGTTAAGCACTAACAAGTATTTTTTTCACTCTTTTAAGATGGCAGACCTATTGCTGAAGGAGTCCATTCATTAAAACTATTTTACTCCTGTTACTTTTATACCTTCAGGTCAGAAGAGCTGATATCCTGCACTATGCACTGAGGTATTCCATGTGAAAGTAACTGTCACAAGAGGTTGGTGAATATAATCAAATTACTTACAAATCTGAATGTTTTCCATGGTTTCCTGAAAAGTAAGATATAGGGGACATTGTTGTATATAGTGCTTTCTATTGTTAATTTTTGTATTCTTCATCTCCAGTAAGAAGTAAGTATTGCACACCTGACAAGATGTGGCTGTCACTGAAGAGACTGAAGGTGATCTCCCACCTTGCAAAGTGAGGATTACAACTCTAGGCTGTAGTCAGTGTCAGATCATGATGGCTCTAAAAACCCAATCATTAAATATATACAAGAGAAATTATGTAAGTGTTTAAAAAAACACATAACCTAGCCCTTAAGAAAACACACTTGAGGGGCTGGGATTTTATATTACATGTTAGCCCTTGAAAAAGCATAGACAAAGAAAATATAATGTTAGTTAATAATGTTCTAGCTTTCTTTTCTGGAGTCTGATGTTGTCTAGCAGTGTATCCCGCATTATCTACTGGATTATAACACATACTTAAATTATAGCTGTAAGGCTGAATGATTTGATAGAAGTGATACCTCGTTATTTTTCCTTTAAAAAGTTGTGAGAGAATTTATTTGCTAGAATAATTCCAGAGAGCTAGCAGTCTTAAGCCAGCAAAGGATTTGGCCGTATTAGTCTATGTTACTCCTGCCATAACTGACAAAATAAGTAATCTGGTGTTTGATCGCATCTGGAAGTAGATGGAGGAGTTCTGCTGGCTTAAGTCTGGTTAAGTGTTCAGAAGACAAAAAATGAAGAATGGTATCACAGCTTAAATAAAACAAGTAATTTTATCTAATTAGATGAACCCACCCCTCTCCAGTACTTTATTACTCCTACAAACTGGAAAAGTTTCGATTTCAAATTACATCGGTAATTAGTAAATGGGAACAATAAGGAAAATATACATACAGTGTAAGTACAATGACTGGACTCTTGGTGGTTCAGGACCTGAACAACTGAACACAAATGAAAAAATACAGCTTTTTGCACAACTTGATGCATCAGGATTATATGAACAGGAAGAATGTGAATGGAAGCTCACTGTTATGAAAACCAAAAAAGTCAAGTTCAATTTAACTAATAATCAAATATTAGATCACTTTCAAAACTTCAGGAAATCTGGCCTTATAAAAACCCATGGCTCACAGTTTTATCTTTTAAAGGAAATTCAAGAAGCTGAGAAATGTTACATCACCTTTTTTTTTTTTTTTTTTCTTATTTTTTCATTGTTGCTTCTTACAGCATAATCTTTCCAAAAAGCATCACAATACCTATGCACAATCTGTTTGTTTTGGTTGGGGTTTTTTGTTTGTTTTTTTTTTTTTTTGTTTTTTTTGTTTTTTTTTTAAATTTTTTTTTTTTTTTCAAAATTTCCATTAATAGTTATATCTAGGACTCTGAAAACAATCCCAGTTTTGCTTGATGCCTTAATCTAGGTATTTTAGTAAGTTAAAAAACACAGAGATACATATTTGAAAATGAAAAAAATAATGTCCTATCTCAAGAAGGTGAAGATTTATTTTCTGCTTGGAAAATATTCATAGAAAGAATGTAGTCAGATAACAAAGTGTAGGACTATGGGATTGAGAGTCTGAGGTTAGGAAGGAAACATAAACAAATTTTCAAAATTATTCTATGACATGTTATACTCTTTCCAATGCAAAGAAAGTTAATAGCTGAAATTTAAATACATACACGTTTCTTACAGTGCAGCAATATAATAACTGCTATGACAGAAATATCAGGACGACATCTACTTTGTCATTTCTTAAATATATATTTTTAAATTCAGTAACAGAAGGGAGATTTCAGATACATAGGTTTGAGTTTGTCTACAGTTGTAATGAAATAACCTTAAAGTATATTGTGCTGGTTTAAGCCCTGCCGGGACCGGAGACCACGTTGCCGTTGCCCCTCCCCCACCCTCAGCCAGTCGGGCTGGCAGTGAGGCACAAACCCCGGGTTAAAATAAGAAGAAATTTAATACAACAGTGTGATAAACAATCTGAACAACAACGGTAGCAATGATAACAACAATCAACAGCAATAACAGTGAACAAGACAAAAGATATACAGAGAAACACTGCAATGAATATGGAACAAGCCCGCCGTGTGCTCCCCATCACCAAAGCCACAAAGGAAAAAGTTCCCGTGCTCCCGCCCCTGGACCTGACGTCAGCATGGTATGAATAACCCGGCTGGAGATCCCTTCCCCCTCTCTGCTGGGGAAACTTAACCCTATCCTAGCTGAACCAGGACATATAGTTTGGAATCATTAAATTCTCACAAAACTCTATTCAATCCACATCTTTTCATAATTCTCATGAAATTTCAGTGATTTTTTTCTGCTAATATGTTTTACACAATCTGATTTTTGTGGTATTATTATGTCTCTCTTTACCTGATTCCTTCCAATGGATGTGCTGAAATAGAACATGAAGTACCCTCCTCAGGGAGATTCTGACGAGGCTGAAAACCTAAAATACTTGAAGTCCCTTTTTAAAAATACCCTTGTGCTTCTGAAAAACTGACTGTCATTTTGTGCTGCTGTTTCTTTTGATTTCTGGAAAGAAAAGGAAGGTGACTCGAGTAGTACAGATTCACAATTTCAGTGTTTCTGGCTGTTGAAAATTTCTTTGGTCGGAGTATGGGTTTTATAAATGATTTGAAATTGGCCTTCATTTTACCTACAGGGTACCACCTTGGATAAATTTGTCAAACTCTACAGAGCCACATCTATACTGATAACTTCTTTAGTAAGCTATTATTGTGTCATTACACAGTATATTATGAGCAGGTGAAAATGTTTAATTTTTTAAAATTATTAATATTTTGTGGCTTTAATAAGCTAAAGGGGCTCAAAAACTATCAAGCAAGTAAGCCAGAGCTGCTGCAGTCAAAGGTACCACATGGTGATGAGTTGAGAGGAAGACACTCATCCTTTAGGAATCAGTAAACTGTTAAAAGTCATTATCCCTGACAAACACATTCTATAGAGGAATATGGAACAAAACCAATTTTGTTTCTAGTACATCTGCAGAGGTCCTGGCTGCTTTCTAAAATATTTAATCTTTGAAGACTAGGAAAAGTAATCCAGTTTTAGAATCAACTGGTTTAGATAAGTTGATTGATTTTTTTTTTATTTGTTATTTTTTTCCTATTTCCAGGCATGGAGCATGACAGGAGTAACCTATCTTATCTCTTAGTTGTCTTGTGGGTTACTCAGGAACAAACACTCTGGAGAAAATCTGCTAACTGGACAGCTTTAAGGCCAAAGACCAGTTTTCAAATTTCAGGGTTTTTTACTTTGTGGCTTAAACATTTGTGAAACAGAAATCCTGAAACTTTCTCTTATTTGATTCCAAACAAATTACAATCACTGTACTCTTGGAGAAGTTTTCCATAGATATTCACAAACCAACAATTGTTTTTCAAGTTATTTTATTTTATTTATTTAATAAAATTTTAGAATTAAATTGCATACTATATTCACAGAATCACAGAATCATCTAGGTTGGAAAGGACCCTGGAGATCATCTAGTCCAACTGTTCGCCTAGCACAGTTCCCACCTACAGCATATCCTTAAGCTCTAAATCGACCCTACTCTTGAACACCTCCAGGGATGAGGACTCCACCACCTCCCTGGGCAGCCCATTCCAACGCCTAACAACCCCTTCTGGAAAGAAATGCTTCCTAATATCCAGTCTAAACTTTCCCTGGTGTGACTTGAGGCCATTCCCTCTTGTCCTATCACTTGTTTCTTGGTTCAAGAGACTCATCCCCAGCTCTCTGCAACCTCCTTTCAGGGAGCTGTAGAGGGCGATGAGGTCTCCCCTCAGCCTCCTCTTCTCCAGACTAAACACCCCCAGTTCCCTCAGCCGCTCCTCGTACGACCTGTGCTCCAGACCCTGCACCAGCTTCGTTGCCCTTCTCTGGACACGCTCGAGTCATTCAATGTCCTTTTTGTAGTGAGGGGCCCAAAACTGAACACAGGAATCGAGGGGCGGGTAAGATCCCTTCCCTGTCCCTGCTGGCCACACTATTGCTGACACAAGCCAGGATGCCATTGGCCTTCTTGTCCCCCTGGGCACACTGCTGGCTCCTGTTCAGCCGGCTGTCAATCAGCACCCCCAGGTCCCTCTCTGACTGGCAGCTCTCCAGCCACTCCTCCCCAAGCCTGTAGCACTGCTGGGGGTTGTTGTGGCCCAAGGGCAGCCCCCCGCATGTGGCCTTATTGAAACTCCTCCAGCTGGCCTCAGCCCATGGCTCCATCCTGTCCAGGTCTCTCTGCAGAGCCTCCCTACCCTCGAGCACATCAACACTCCCACCCAACTTGGGGTCATCTGCAAACTCACTGAGGGTGCACTCCATCCCCTCGTCTAGATCATCAATAAAGATGTTAAACAGGAGTGGCCCCAGCACCGAGCCCTGGGGGACACCACTCGTGACCGGCCACCAACTGGATTTAACTCCGTTCACCACAACTCTCTGGGCCCGGCCATCCAGACAGTTTTTACCCAGCAAAGTGTGCGATTGTCCAAACCTCGAGCAGCCAGTTTTGCCAGGAGAATGCTGTGGGAAACGGTGCCAAAAGCCTTGTTAAAGTCAAGGTAGACAACATCCACAGCCTTTCCCTCATCCAATAAGCAGGTCACCCTAACGTAGAAGGAGATCAGGTTTGCCAGGCAGGACCTGACTTTCATAAACCCATGCTGACTGGGCCTGAGCATCTGGTTGTCCCCCATGTGCTGTGTGATGTTACTCAGGATGAGCTGCTCCATCAACTTCCTGGGCACCGAAGTCAAGCTGACAGCCCTGTAATTTCCTGGATCATCCTTACGACCGTTCTTATAGATGGGCATCACATTGACCAATTTCCAAACAGTCGGGACGTCCCCTGTCAGCCAGGACTGCTGGTAAATGATGGAAAGCGGCTTGGCGAGCACCCCAGCCAGCTCCTTCAGCACCCTCGGGTGTATCCCATCCTGTCCCATAGACTGGTGTGTGTCTGTGTGATGCAGCAGGTCACTGACTGTCTCCTGGATTGCAGGGGGGTCGTTCTCCCAGTCTCTGTATTTTGGCTGTGGGGGCTGGATTTCATCAATACAACTAACCTTGCTATTAAAGACTGAGGCAAAGAAGGCATTAAGCACCTCAGCCTTCTCCTCATCACTTGTTACCAAATTTCCTCCTGCATCTAGCAGGGGATGGAGACTCTCCCTGGACTTTCTTTTGCTACTGACATACTTATAGAAACATTTCTTGTTATCCTTGATTGCAGATGCCAATTTCCAGTTGGGCTTTAGCCCTTCTGATTTCCACCCTGCGTAACCTCACAGCCTCTTTGTGATCACTGTGTTTTTGCATATTGTGGATCAGCTTTTTCGGCTCATAACATATTATCCATTAACAAAAAATGCAAATAGCAAAATCTCCAATATCAAAGTGTAACTGCAGTTTCAGTAGCATGCTTCTTTTCAATCAAATAAATCCCTACAAAGATAAAATGTAGGATATAAACACATCTAAGTCACTTTGTAATATCTTACATTTTACTGGCTCTCATGTGAGATCAAGGAATTTGCCTTTACCTAGTTTAGATTTTCCTTCAGTGGTAAATACCTGGTCAAGTGTCTCAGTTACTAAACGGTAAAATGGCAGTGTTTTCTCTACTATAGATCATAGGTATAATACTACTGTGTCTCTATTTGCTTATGATAATTAGAAAATATATTAATATTTAAAGTCAGTTCTTACATGATTTTTCATTAATTTATTCATTTAGATGCTCAGAAAAAAATTATGTATAAAGGGTAGAAGAATAAAAGCAAAAGAACATCCAGGGCACTTAATGTGTCTTGTTTTAAAACATGATGATGAATATATATTACATTCACACTTTTTTAGGTGAATGATATGAATTTCTAGAGCACTAAAAGAAACCTTAGATCTGCATTCCACCTTAGTCCAGTGGCCAGGAATTGAAGCCTGATTTTATATTAAAAGTTGATAGTAAAAAGAGAAACTGCAGTCCAAAAATCAAGGGCCTGACTTGGTAAAGAACTCTCTGTTACAAAAGCTGAATTCTTTCTCAGAAAAGCATCAGGGTTGTTCTGAGATAAGTAAGAGGAGTGAAAGGTAGGTAGATCCCAATGTGAAAGAAAAAGGGGGAAAAAAACCCAAAACAAAACAAAACAAAAAAACAACCACAAACCAAACAAAAAACGCCAAAAACCCCAAAACCCAAAACTGGGAAAAAGAGCTATGCAGGTCTGAAAGAGCTGAAAGGAGGTAAGGAATAATTTGGTAGACCAGTGAAGCTCCTACTTTGGAATATCTAAGAAAATGCTTCAGTGTTAAGAATGACAGAGATTTATTTGCCATTGTTTTGTATTTCCTTATGTAATTCCTTTCCAACTTTGTAATCAAGTTTTTAACACTTTCCTTCATTAAAATAAATCTTGCTTTAACTTCATGGACTATAGTCGTGAAGGTGACTCCCAGAGTAGTGAGACCAAATACTACATTCACTACTGAGTGAATTTATACCGAGGAACACTAACAAAAATAGCTCTTAGGATGTCTGCAATCCAATAAAATTTGGGGATTTTTAAAAATTGCAGTATGTTTCCCACCAACCTGCAAGAGTAAATTTGAATTATAGTAGTGTATGTGCCAGGACAAAAGAAAATCTCACTCTTGGCAACCAGTGCTATACTACCAAAACACAGGCTGCAGAGTTGCAGATCTCAACATGGAGTCATATTTCTTTACACCCTTTCCAGAAAGTATTATCCAAAGAGATGGTAGCTTACTATTTGCTGGTCTACAGATGTGGCAACTGAAATAAATACATAGCACATGGATTTCAAAAACAGGAATTATGAAATGTTGAGGACTATATTCTCTTCACTTAAATGTGACTACATATGTGTAGTGATTAAATTCTAAGAATATTGTCCCTAGACAATTGATTTACTACGGTGAGTCTCATGAGAGGACACTTTAGTTTATCAAAGACCAGACTGATGGTAGCATTAGTGTCTTTTTTTCACAGTGCTCTGCTAATTATTGGGAGATTAGACTCCCATTTCAGGCATGTTGATTTAGCAAAATGAATTCAGGCCATGTTCTTTACTTTGGAAAGTACTAAAGATAAGCAGATCTTAGCAAGCCAAATAATTGAATTAACTTCTTTGTCTCAGTTTCCCCAAAAGGTTTGTATTTCCTTAAGTCTTATATGAGAGCTTTATGGAGCTCCTTGATCCTTTCTGATCTTCTTCGTATCTCCCTTAAGCACATGACTCCTCAAACACAGAATAACTTCTCAGACTTGTAGTCTGTTTTTCACATTTCCCATCTTTCTCCCTGAAATGACTGATGGAAGTAGTTCCTGATGATTCCCCTCCATCTGGAGTATCCTTTCAAAAGACATTATTAAAGTACTTCCTGAACAAGCAGGAAGACCAGTTTGCTGGTCTACAACCTACTTTGTCAAGGAAAAGCTTCTAGTAGAAAGAAAGATCATTAAAGACCAATGAATAATCCAGCAGTCTTGGGGTTCACAGTTATAAGAGTTATGCTCCAAGAGGATGCAGACCATCCTCATTAGGAAAGATAAATTCATAGATTGTTGAACTAAATGTTCATAATCTCCAGATGGAATTATATATTGTGCAGATTGCCTTTATCGTTTTATTTCACAAAGACTTGTTGCCATGATCGTTTTAGGATTAATTTTGGAGTGTGAAGAAGTCAGGTCTGAGATTAAAATGGTAATGTCAAATATTCATTTTTCAATGAACTGAAAATTAGTCTCACTCATCTAAAAGGTCATCCAAAATCAAGATGAGCTACCCCAGTACATGAGTGAGATGACTTCTGGCAGCTTAAACTACCACTTTCTCAAAATTACTATCTTCTGCTCAAGTGAATATTTATTTTGTGCTTTGGAGCATGTCATGTTCCTATTTAGTCTGCATGCACTGCAGGTGTTTGAAAAGAAAGAGATCCTTTTTTTGCACTGAAGACTAAGATTTTGGTAAATAATGAATGCTATGATTTCTACAATAAAATCTATCAAGCTTTTAAAAACGATGATTTAATTTTCAAAATATTATGAGGCCCTAAGTTTTCATGAGCAAACACAATAATCCTCTTCTAGCAACTAAAGTAGAATATTTTTGTTGATGCAAATTCAGCTACTGCTATACAATGTAATTAAATGAATTATCTGTTAACAGCAGTTTTCCATAAGAGACTGAAACTGAAACATTCCACTGACTTCACTATAGTCTCAGGACACTTCATTATATTCTCAGGACCTAGATCCTACTTAAAAAAGCAGATTCCAGTAGGAATACCCCAAGGTAGAACTGTTTACAATCTAACATATCTCCTTGTTTTTACTGCAATGTAAACTAAAGAGTTGATTACTGATCAGTAATATTACTGACAACTTTCCTCTTAAGATGTGAATGGAAACAGTTAGAATTGGGACCTTTACTAAGTCTGGGCATGGTTCTCAACTTCAGAGCAGAAGAGAATGAACAGATACCATAAAAAGCACACTTGCATAATACAGCTTTCACTCATTATCATGGGCAACAGTTGTAATTTTAACTGTAACACACACACAAAATTTTTATTTGAATTAAGCTAAAGCATCATAATAAATGAAGGAAAAGATGTCAGTGTACTACGGATTTGCATGAAAAATATTTTGCTTCTTAAATTCTGTATTTGAAGTTACTGAAAAATCCTTTGTTTTTAAGATTATATCACATCAGAAGGCTGCCATAGTGGAGGAAATATTCCTGTGTTCCTTACCAAAATGCACCAGGATTTTGAGCCTTATTGTAGGTCACAATTATTTTCTAACTTCACTTTAAAATTCTGATTAACAATACTTTGAATATTTCATTTAAAAACAAAAAAAGAAGAAGAAGAATAAAAGTTACAGTTTTACACCTTGACTGAAGAGTTTTTGCTCCTTATAAAATTTTGCCTTTTGACATACTATTTTACATTCATGCAGATGAGATTTGGGATGTAATTATCTGTATACATTGATTTATAGTTTTGTTTCTTTTCCAGTGATCCTGAAAATCTGAATTTGGGGGTTATTTTCCTGAAGCCCTTGACATGCAATATTTAATAAGTATGTAAGTTACAAGGACAAATAAGCAGAATAACTAAAAAAACTGCATGTTGCTTATTTTGCTCATAAACTTGCATAATATGATTGTTTGCAAGTATACATGTCCTTTGTTTTAACCTTTAAGCGTCTGACATTGCTGTAAGTCTTTATTGTAAGCATAAGTACTGTACAGTACTTTATTGCTGTGTCATGCAGATGTATGGTGCCAGTCAGAGGCCAAGTGACTGCACCATGCTGTATTTGTCAATGATATCTGGAGTTGATGCTCTTCTAGTACACCCAGCTCTGTGCCTACAGAGAGAAAACCATAATGTGCATGTTATCATGATTTTGCCTCCAGTTATGATCACCTCAACTTTGCCTTGTACCCAGAAGTAATTTGCATTTGGCCTTGTAATAATGTTTCCCTACAATTAATTCTGTGAAACAAATCACAGAGACATTTACATTATTCTTGGAAATTTTAGTGTGACACATGTTCAAACATGTGTGTTATATTTTTGGGTTTAGTCTCCGTCAAGTTGGATGAACTTAAGAGAACTAACTCTCTAAATTTAAACCTGCAGTAAAGACTAAAAAGAAGTCTAAGAATGTAGTTGTTTTGATAAACTGCAGTTGTTAGTCATTGCTAAGTCTCCAAAATCTGTGTTGTCACTGTACTTTTGGAAGTCATAGCCTGAAGCCATTCATATACTAAAGGCCACCTTCAGCCATGTAAGCACAGCAAAGTGGTGTAAATCCTCTGCAGCCTTTCAATACAGAATTGTTTTGCTGGTACAAAACTGACAGTTATCTAATAAACAGAGGCTCATTTACTGCAGAGAGCTGGCACTCATTTTTGTTTCACGTAGGGTGAAACCAAAACTTGTTAATTTTTTGAGGAAATTATAAACTCAATTCTCCACTCCAAAAATAACCACTAGCATTTTCGAACACATACCATTGCCTCAGCTCTTTATACTCTATTTCTAAAAACACTAATAAGGTTTCTTGATTGTTTTTACTATTAATTATTATTATGGATCACCATGCAGTACAAATGTGATCCATGTCATCTATGTATACCACTGCATTATTCAGATTTGACCATTGGAAGGAAAAAGGAATACTAGAAACCATGAAACTGGTTTGTCTTACCATATTGTTAGCCTACAGTCTCAAGTTCAGGAGGAAAAGCAACAAATTAATATGCTCCAGAAAATGACCATTCAGAACAGTAACTTTATCACTCACTTCTGCAAAAGGAATCTAATGAGTGTTGTGGTTCTGCAGAGGTTTATAATATATTATTAAAGAAAGGTTTATAATATCACAAAAGTGCAAGTGAACAGATGCTTGGATCTCATCAATGGACAAGAGAGAACAAAGAAGTCTGAAGAATTCTGAAGAACATGGGTTGCTATCTTTAATTCTCCAGTTCCACCTAAACATACCTTTTTGTACTGACGAGAGCAAATGAACAAACCGGACTGCCCTTCTTAAACACATCACACCGATCTTTGAGTCACAGCTGTGATGACAAGGTAAAAAGATGTTACCAGTAAGGGTATATCAGTAAGCTAGTCTTAAGGCTCAAGATAAAAACGTGTTCTAAGCAGCCAGTGACATGTCCCAGATTCAGTCCTCTTCCCTTCCTTCTTTGCAAGAAGGGAGGGGTGACTGCACTGTGGTGGTTACTCAGTTCTAGAAACCTGTAGTAGCTCTTGAATTAGGTTAACTGAGTTAGTCCTTGCTGACAGATATGTTCCATCAGGGCAGCCAGCTAAAACTCAATAGGGGTTGTGAAAAATGTAGACAAAATAATCTGCCAACTAATTGATTGAAATACTAATCAAGAGATGTGATTCAGAAGAGGTAGGCTCAAGGAGGGTCTTGACTGGATTTTCTTTGTCCTTTCCATTTGTTTAGAATTCCCTGGAGGTGGCATATCTGGTGATGAATGACATCTATGTTAGAGGAAAGCCATGAATGCTATATTACTGTTCAGATGTTCTCAGTTCTCTACATGGGGATTAGGAGATTATGATGGTTTACTGATAGGAATGAAATCTGTGAAGTCCAGACAATGTACAAAGTGATTATCAATCTGCAGTCAAATTTATGTGTGATGAGTTTTGTCCTTATACTTGTCTAATATTTTTGTAAAAAGGCATTCCTATAATAGTGTACAGGAGGAGCATGATAGGTATCTGTTCTCATTCCTGTTGAATTGGTTTAGAAAAGCTAACATTTATTTACTCTATTAGCAGTGTGATAGGGCACTGATGGCAGGGACATGAAAAAAACTGAAAAGTTATTATTTAAATTTAACTAAGTAAAATGAAATATAAATAAATAAGGACTCTCGCAGATTATGTTTTCCCTGCTTCTTTGAGTAGTTAACTAAGCAGACAGGTGATGTAGGAAGACCTCTAGTCTCACAGGTTATTTGACTGAGGAGAGTGTATCCCTGCCTCTGTGCAGGGTTCAACCACTCAGGACTAGTTGTGCAATCAAGGCCTGATTCCTTTTTTTTAGCATTTGCATTACCACTTGACAAAAAATAAACCAAGTAAAAGAAAAATTTATTGAAACTTCCTGCAAAGTTTTCCCCTCCAAATTTCTTCCCTTCCCAATTTGTGTTATTTGATTGTGAGATTTAACACAGTCTCAGAAATTCTGCTTAGTACAGAGATCACCCAGTACCACCTCCTGCTATCACCAGCATTTGATCAGATCAGTCAAGGTTTTTTCTAGTTAAATTTTGAAAATATTGAAGGGTGGAGATTCCACCTGAATTAGTTGTTAACTAACCAGAAGTTCATTACCCTCAACTTTCTGGGGTAACCAGTTCCAGGGGTGCTCTACCCTCATTATCATAGAGCCTGTCCTAATATTGAATTTCAGGAGTATTATCCTTCTGCACTGTGCAATAATGACACATTAATAATTTCTAGCAAGCAAGCAACTGAGCAAAAAGTCCTCCAGGAGAACTTATGGCAAAGCTAGAAAATTAAAGAGATCGGATCCTACCCTTCCCATTCACCAACCTCATAAAATTGTACTTACATAGCACTTCATAATTGTTACTTTGGAGCAAATTCTGGTTTTTTTATTCAGTAAGATTTTTATTCTCCAGTAACATATGCGATTAACTCAGCTTTGTTGTGAAGCAGACTCAACTTACTGGGAAGTAAATTACTTAATGACGTGAATAAGGCTGAGAGGCACCCTGTGGATAACATAAATAGTATCAGCTTTCTGTCTTTGCTTCTCTCTATGTGCTTTTTGTTGATGGTCTCTCTAATAAATACAAGATTCTTCTTAAAAATTCACTTGATCCCTTCTATGAGGAATTTCACACACCAAAAACTAGGGAATGCCAAGTTAAAGTATGCAGCATTTCTGTAACACTGCAGAAGGTGTTGAAAACCTAAGCTGAAAAAAAATTTAATGGGAGAAGTTTTCTCAACAAATATTTTGACAAGTTCTTTAATTAACCTCCTCTTAGGGTATTAAAGCAAAAGCTTTCTGTTTGAAGCATCCTTTTTATTTTTTTTTAAATAACAAAAAGAAAACCTGTCTGTATGCTAGACTTCTACTTCAGCTAAAACCAGTGATTGTCACTCTTGGACTTAAATGAAATGGTTGTGCCCTTTAACCTGCTCTAATAAAATGCGTCTACAACAACCAGCACTCAAGCTTGTAGTACTATTAGCCATGCACAAACATCCAATATCTGTCTTTTACTTATTGTGAACTATAGCAAGGTTTATTCAAAGAGATATTTAAGCATGAATAATATGTAGCTTTCAGCTTAGAAGCACTACAGGTTTAAGTGATTCCCTTCGATTTGTGCACTGCATGAATCATACAAGAAAGCTGCTGGGTCCACAGTTCATCACTGAAAATTTACTGGAGTTCTACTCTTGACCTTAATTTGTGCACAATCAAGGGGATTTCTAAAATCATAGATGTGTCTTCACTAGCTCTAATTGTGCCAGCAAAGATTCTCTACTTCTGGTTGCTCATTACTCTTCTGTAACTGCCAATGGAAAATATGTGAGTGAAAGCTAATCTGCTTTGAAAAGATTGATCAGGGATAGCTCAAGCCTCCTTCATTGGTGGGTTGAATTACTTAATCAAATTTTAAGAGGATTCAAAGGAACTCACATAGGTTTTTCCATTGACAGAAGGCATAGGAATTTAAAGCACAAATGATAGTCACAAATCAGAATAATTATTTAAGAGGTGGATATTTGGTTTTGGCTAAAGAAGCCAAGATTTCAGAGAGAAGTCATCGAGTAAACAGGAAGAAGGTCTGACCTGGACTAAGACTGAATCGATCCATTATTTATCTTTGCCTTCAAAAAAGCCAAGATTTCCTTCCCCTCCCCTCACCCCTGAAGACATTCCAAGCTAAACCTATAGAATTCCATCTCACGTAACACTCTGTCTGTGACTACTGTGGTATTTCTGATTACAAGTTGTGAATTCCAAAACAGCCTGGCAAAAATATATCTAAAATGACCAGCTGTATGTCTAAAAATAAAAAAGCATAAGGTGAGTGTCAGCCTCACACTGACAATTTATACTGTGAAAGTCTGAAAACTTTATAATCCAACTCACAAAATGAACACATAAAATGACACAATAGACCAGATATTTTTAAAAGGTATTTGAACACCTTATATCTATTAAGGCTATGCCTAACATATTTACTGATCACCTCAAACACTTTTAAAATTTATCTTCTGTGTTTCTAATGGGTATACAACTTGTAAACTGGTTTTCATAGTTCCCAGACTCATGGAGGGTGTGTGTGTGTGTCTATGTGTGTGTGCACAGATAAAGGATGAGGCACACCCATATTTTTCCAGCATAGCAGAACAAGCATAACAACGCATCTGAAGTCTTTTACAGCATGCAGAGGTGTATGAACAGTGATACAATTAGTTTTACTTTATTTTAGGACAACTCAATACTCAAAAATTTAAGGATTATACTGTAATCCAAACTACAGTTTGTTTGAGACTTCAAGAATCACCAATGTGATTGCTACACTCTTGTATCCAAATTCTTCAGTTTCCTCTGAAATGTCATTTTATAACCTTATGCCATATATTTTCCCTGTCAAATAAGCAAACAGGATTTAAATTGGCCTCAAATTAATGTCTACTTAACCACTAGCTATAATGTCAAGCAGATTTGGTGATACAACGGTTCTTTAGCAGACAGTTCTTCCATAATGCTAGCTACTGTATGTTTCATTGTTATATTTTTTTTTCCAAAATCAGACAGACCTTAAAGAAGCAGAATAAAGGACACACATGCTTGCACATACACATATTCCTCATACTCTGATTTGCCAGGAGTGGATTGGCCCAAGTTCAAGAGCCGTTCTTGAAGCAGAACCTCTTTTAATCACATTTCATACAGCTGAAGAGCCAATCCAAGCATGTAAGGGAATGCTACCAGAGGGTTTTAATCCAGATAAAACCCCTTCTGTAAAAGAACTGAAAAACCTGCTGAAACACAAAGGGATATGTACACCTCTGAAGTACAAGCTACTCTCACAAGAAATCAGAATTTTTGCTTTCATTCAGGCCCACATCCACTACTAAAAATGATCTCGTAATTCTGACATTGTCAAGGAGGCTTTGAGATCTAAGAATTAGTACCACTGCAGACTAAGTATCTACAACCACCTGACCTGGTGAAGGATCCTGAACTGCTTCATTCATGTGTCTGGACACTGAGACCACTGAAGTGAGAACCAGGAGACAAAACAGGGAGATTCAGATATTCCCAGCTACGAGGAATTTACCTCCCAGAGAAACCAATGTTTTATTAAAAATTACTTCCTTTTCCTTCTCTTTTCAATAGCCAGTAGCTAGATGTTAAAATGCATGGACTGCTAGGTGTCTTGTTGGTGTACAGAGATAACAAATAATTTTTTACGTTACATCACACACTTTCTTTTTTTTCCACACATAATCCCTACTAAGAAGCAGGCATGAATGCATCTATTAGATAAATTGTACATCTGCCTGCCCATCCATCCATCCATCCATCCATCCATTCATCCAGTATTGGTCATGGCAGATTAAATTCACATCTTCCACAAACAGTTGCTAGGAGATGTTGACCTGATTTGAAAAATACAGCACTGAAAATCCAGTCCTTGCTGAAAAAGTTGTTAGTTGTTACTCTCTGAATAAAGGTTTCTGTAAGTAAGAACTGCAGATCAACCACAAGAAACTTCAAGAACTAGGAATAGTATCAAGGTCTTGAAAAGTTTTGGGGAAGTACCTGATTTTGATAGGAATCTACAGCATATTCCCAGAAGCCTCTGAACCATGCTCTACCTCTGCAATCTGACAAGAAAATACATTTTCAAACTAGGATTAGATCTCATGACTTCATAACTCTTCTCCATAATATAGTTCTATCTTCACACATAAAAGGCAGCAAGAATAATCTTTCTGTATTTTGGGCCAACTATACCTAGAGAAAAATGTCTTTGCTACATTCACAAGGTTACAACAATAACCATGAAGTGACCTTGGAGCAAGGTGGAGATTGTATTGACACAGATGAAAGATGAGTAATAGCAAGAAGAAAGAGAACACAGTAAAGTTCAGATCATGACTTGCTTGTGTAAATGGAAATATAGAACGGTACCTTAAGAAAAACGATATAAATATGAAGTTTTAGGAACTACAGATAAATTACCACAAATGTACTTTCACAGAAATTTGGGAAAAGATGGTAGAAAAAATGAAAGAAGGAACAGAGAACTAGCTCAATTAGATCAGGTAAAGATTTTTATGGACAACAGAGGAAAAACCGGGATAGTATCATAGGCAGTGTGTTAAAAGAGGCTGTGAATTAGGAAAGACTGTAGGGTAGGAAGAGAAAAATAAGAAGCCAGAAATAGTTAAGTATATGTTACACAGAGAGCTAGGCTGCAGGGAAGGCCAGGTGTGTGTCCTGACCCACTCCTGGCCTGGTAAAATTCTGAGTTGCAAAGTAGAGAGGAACTACAGTTTTGCCTAACTTGTTCACTTGAAGAGGCCACCACACAGTTTTCAACTGTCTCTTTAAGCCAGACTAATGATTCCAATTATACACTTTCCGGTCTCTCACACTTTCTCTGTGTTGCCTCCTCCAAAATTTGTCCATAAGTCTCCTTTTTGTGCCATGCTGCAGAGACCATAAGGCAACCATAAATCAGGAGGTAAGAGTTTAAATTAGATGCAGAAGGTAAAGGGAAGCCAACATAGAGATTTGAAGAGGATTCATCTTATAAATCTGTGGCAACACTTCTCTGTTTTAAAAGTCAACCTCCTGCTGTTCACATTTGTATTTAATTTGCAAACAGTTGGCGGAAATTTGGAACTTGTAGAATTTCAGTTCCTCCTCATGCACTGCATGTTTTAGCTGGGAAAACACTTACCCAGACTGACAGTGCCTTCCTTAGCTGAAGGTCACAAAAGGGTGCTGAAGGGGATGCCAATGAGCAACACGGGTGCTTTAGCCTTATAGACTGACTACAAATGTTAAACGCCAACCAGTGTTTCAGGAGCTATTTTTAATGTGACTAGACTGTAGCACTTAAAAAGCTTGAAGCATGGAATTTGGCATGTACTCAAGTAAGATTCTGCACATTTCCATAAAAGCTACAGAATCTCAGTTATTTTATTATATTTTGGATTATATTTTTCACATTAATTTTATTTCACCTGCTTTTCTATTGGTTTCCTTTTTTCAACATAGTAAAAAAATTCATCTTCCATCCTCAGTTTTTGCTTGCAGTTATATAAACATTCTTCTTCCCCTAAACACACTAGAGTTCTTCAGAACTATGGATTTGTTCTCCTTCTCTACTGCTACCCACTCCGAGCAAGTTTCCAGCACCGGGGAAAGGAAAGCCAACACCTGCATGAAGTGCATCTCTTACTAGTTAAATTGTTGCAAGCCAGTTCCTCAGTTTTCTCTCTCAGTTCTTCTGATGCCATTAATTATCTAGGTGATCTCTCTAAACACAAAATCTGACTCTGGAAGTCCCTGTACCTTGGTTGCTGGAAAACAGGAGGGCAAAGTAGGAGAAGCAAGCTGCATGTCCCCTGTTACTATGTTATTCCCTTATGATCTACTACTATGATCTACTTACAAGAAACCATAGGCTAGAGAGGCCTACGGTTTGTTCTGCTCTAGATGTTCTAAAGTATATCATATGTTTCCACTTCATAAGTCTCCAGTCAGCAGAGTCTCAAAAGTCTAGACAGGATCTACTTTTCTAATAAAAGAAACAGGACAGAAAAGAGAATCTAAGAATAAGAGTCTTCTAGACTTTTCTTTGCACTTAGTAAAATAAAAAAAATACAAACCCTCAATTATTACTTTCTTGTCATGTTAGACAAAATTTAGCAAGAAGCACACATCTAGCAAAGTAGAGTGACTTCTAACCAGAGACATAACTAGTTCTAGCAAGTAGGTGTGCTGGGCTCAAAGCCCTACCAGAAACTCAGTGCAATGGAAGTCTGGAATATATTTATTAAATCTTCCAAAAATGTTTTTCTTTTGGACTGAGATTAATCATTATAAGTTTAGGCCCAAAATAACTGCTTTACAAACAGAAGGAAAAACTAAAAACAAACAAAAAAAACCCAAACAAACTCATATTACTCATAGAGGTTCAATAACCGCTATTCTGTCTCATTCTTCACTATGAATGTGGTTGAAAAGATTTAATGGTTAAAACGCAAATTAGATTCGTAACAATGCATTTGAATACTCTGTTACCAGTCTCTGCTATTAGAGATACATATGATATAACCATCCCTAAGTTTTACTCATTAAAACTTTCAGAGTGCTGGAAACTGCTGTCCAGACTCCAGCTAGGATATTCTTGTGTCATGATGTAGACAAAGCTGGGATTTTCTAGGTCATTGTAAATCCAGACCCAATCTATTTTGAGTACAGTGGTGTCACCTAAACACTTCAGGATACTAAACAACTCATTTTCAACAGATTTCTGTATCTGTGCTGAAGGGATAACCGCAGAAGCACAGAAGACATGTGACCTTGCTTGTACAGCACTGTATGGGGACGTGGCTGGAGAAAACAAGATATAGTCAAGAGGCACAAGCTCCATCTGTCAGAGAGGAAATGATTTGACAGTAAGCAGTCAGATGCAAGGGAGAACTAACCTGAGTGCATTGGAAGAGCTTCATCAGCTAAATGACAGAAACTGTACCCACTTTCCTTTCTCAACACCAAAATGTAACATCACCTGAACATGAGCTCAAACCCTTCATAGATGACTCTTCCAGCTTCTGCCATATGAATATATTTATTTTCTTTGTCATCTCCCTTTCCTCTCTTCTTACACCTGGCAATGAGATAAATTAGACTGGTTTGAACTTCACTTCTAATAGTTCCCTCTATATACACTTGGTCTAAGCAACTGTGATCAAGTTTTGGTAATTTTGACATGTAAGCAGAATCTGAACTTGAGTAAGAAGCAGTGCTCTGAGGAGAAAGAAACAATTACTGTGAAATCAGTTCTCTTTCCTCTTTTGCTCCTTGTTTGACACTAGTTAGAGATTAAGCAGAAGTCAATTCTTGAATTAACTAATGAAATTAGTACATATATCTGGAACTGGCATTTGGAAACAGGGTAGAAAAAGCATATTTCAGCATCAAGCTTAGCTTAAGAATTTTTCTAAAGGATAATATGTTTTTGTTAATTTATAATTAAGAAATAAGTTTACAGGAGAATAAACCCACTTCTTTTTAAGGGGAAGAGAGGGGAAGAGACATGTTTTACACAGAGGTACGTTTAAATCAGTCTATTGTATTGTAGCGTCCTGGGTAGCACATATTCCATCTGACTTGAAATAATTATATAACATGAATCTCTATATCCTCCATTCCTTTTACATTCATAGATCTCAAAGTAAGATACAGAAGACAAATATCCAAATTTCACAGATAGGATGTGCTGATGGTTTAGTGATTAGTTCAGTGTTTGTAAATTGTTAGCAAATTCAGCAAGAAGATTCTTGCTCTTAATTCCAAACCAGTGTCCTATATACTGGAATATTATTCGAGTCCCTGGACTTTGTACACAGAAGGAACACCTTAATCAACTGTATCTTACTCTAATTGTTATTATTGCTTTCTCAGCATTGTAGTACCTGAGCAGACTTACATTATTTAGAAATACAAAAATCCTCCAGAAGATAAAGGTTTGAGACTATAATCCCATTTATAGCCTTGGACACAGATTAGTGGTTTATCAAAACATCTAGTGTGGAAAATCAAAGACAAACGTGAAATGAACTTTTTTTTTTTTTTCCCAGTTCTTTGAAGTTAATTCTCCATCAGCAGACAGCCATTTCTTGAGATGTCTGTATTCTTATTTTCTCAATACTGAGCAACACTAGGTAAAAGTACCTGGAACAAGACTGGATCAGCATTAAAACCATATTGAAAATTACAATGCTGTTATACTTGTGTATAGATTAAACAAGAACATGATCCTCACAGTACAGCATAGATGAATTCATCTTGAGCATTTCAGAGCCCTCAACCTCAACCTCTTCACTTAATGAAATTATGTAAAGCATATTACAATGTCAGCAGCGCACCTCATACATCAAGATCTTAAAATAGCTCAGAAATGCAGAAAACACCTTTATAAGTTTACATATATTTTTACCTTTATGGTCTTACTTACAGGATTTTAGGCATATTAGAATGAGTAACAAATTTGAGTAATCTTCAACAGCCACACAATAGTCCAAATGAGCAAAAACAAACACAGAAAAGAAAGAAAACATAGGTATTAAACTGAAAATATCAATATTCATAAAACTGTTGTTATGCTGATTTACCCAAGCTGTGGTTCTGGCCATTTTGCAAAGATTTTGAATCATGACATTCATCACTACTAAATATAAACTCAGCATTGTAGTTCACTTGGCAGAACTGGGAAGGAGAACAGGCAAAGACGCATCAAACTGACCACATACAAATATATTTTAATAACATGTACAAGGAAGAAAGTTACATGCAAGAAATCCATACAACTCTGTTCACAAACTTTGAGAACATCAATTAAGTAGGATGATTTGGATGCATTCACCAAATAAACTCTGTACTGATTACGCATAAAATTCCCATTATATTATGGGAACTTCAAAATAGAATAGAATTAAACATTCATCTGTAAATATAAGCCAGATTATTAGTGTTAATAGGTGTTGAATATATTCAAGAATTCACAGACATTAAACACTAAAACATACTCACTTTTCAGAATTTTAATAAGGCCTCCAAGCACAGAAAAAAAAAAAAAAAAAAGAAAGAAAATAATTACGTGGTCACAGGAACAATAAATTCCTGGTTAAAAATGTTTATGCTGCTTTAGTAAAATTTCCCAAGACTTGCAATGTATGAAGGAAATATCTTGCCTATTTTGTAATATCATCACACCCTGGACTGAAATATGGAAAACAGACATCACACACTGAATTTTCTAAGATGTATGCCCCAAAAGTACGTCTACTTTTGGTTTTATTAGTTTAACACAAAAAATGGTAGTAGGTATGTAACATGCCTGCAGAAGTAGCTGTATTGGCCTCTAGAGATGACTGTTTATCATCTATGCAGTTTTCATAACCTTTTTGAGAAAAGAACATTGATCTTTTATTAATAAGGTAAAAAAGGAATTTTGGAGTGTTAATTTTCACCAGGAAGTTTAAAGACCTTTTCTCACTTATCACACAGTCTGAGATATGAAATTTGACTTCCAGAACTACCTATGAATTGTTCATGCATTAAGTAGAGATGGCTTTCAGCAGGAGATTAAGGGGGCTTAATTATTTTTCCATAATAGACAGGTTTAATAGTGAATGCTATATAAAAATTTAGAAAGTCTGGCTTCTATTTGCCTCTAATAGACTAAGTTTACTTAGTCACAATTCTTTTGCACTCAGTGGTTTTATTTTAACTGTGGTGGAAAGACCCTTGACTGGAGATCAGTGAGAGATATTTATTGGTTCATAATAACTTTTTTTTTTTTTTTCTTTAGAAATATCACACCTAAGCCTCATAGATACATTTCAGCTAACAACCTGATCCAAAAAGGTGTTTCTGCTGTTGCACACTGGCTTTAAAGCATTGCAGCTGCAATGTTATGGTGGTGCAAAACTGAAGAATTTAATCCAAAAGATTAAGGTAAAAAATTAAGTATTTTCCCCAGGCTTTTTAAAGGGCCATTATCATAATAATCCAAAAGAAATCACAGGAAAGCTTAAGGTAATGTGAAGGTCAGATACACAGAAGATAGCCAGTTGGTAAAGAAACTGGTCACCTTCTCTAATTTCTGTTCTTTCTGTTTAGTATTTTCCTTCTCCTTTTTCTCTTGTATTAATTCAGATTGATTACTGTGGTTGAGAGGAGTAATATAAAAGGGTTTTCCAGAAGGCTGGAAATCTGATGCCTTCCAGTATGGGAAAAACCATTAGCAGACCTGATATTTTGTCTTTTAGTTAACTATAGACTTAAAGTCAATGCAGAAATGAACAGGATTTAAACACTGCAAAATGTTGGTATCTGACTTTACCTTTCCACAACAACACAATTAAGGGATTGCTGCTAAGGTCCTTTCTGCAATTACAGGAAAATGACCATGAAATTTTCAGTACATATGTCTATCCTGATCTCCACAATATAATACTATCTTCATGTCTTTCTGACAATAAATTTAAGTATCTCTTTACAATCAATTTCTCCCTAAATGATGAAGTTTTCAGATGGAACAATCCTTCAGATAATCATTAAATTTGAAATTTAGCACCCATTTGAGATTAATCTGTTTTGTTGACTGAATCTTACCCTTTTAAAGGTCAAGTTCAAAAGTCAGGAAAGAACAGAGCCCAGATTTCCTCTAATATGTCTTTCTCTCTCAAGGTTCATTAGTAATTATTTCATTAGCTATTGTCAGAGCTTAATCACAATAAATGTATACTCTGGGTTTTTCTGTTAATAAAATCATGGAATCATAGAACAGTTTGGTTAGGAAGTGACTTTAAGGATCATCTAGCTTCAACCCCCCTGCCATGGGCAGGGACACCTTCCACTAGCCCAGGTTGCTCAAAGCCCCGTCCAGCCTGGCCTTGAACACTGCCAGGGAGGGGGCAGCCACAGCTTCTCTGGGCAACCTGTGCCAGTGTCCACACACTGGCACACCCTCACAATGAAGAATTTCTTCCTTACATCTAATCCAAATCCACCCTCTTTCAGTTTAAAACCATTACCCTCATCCAGCCACTACACTCCCTGATAAAGAGTCCCTCCCCATCTTTCCTGTAGCTCCCTTTAAGTACTGGAAGGCCAATATAAGGTCTCCCCAAAGCCGCCTCTTCTCTCGGGTGAACAACCCCAACTCTCTCAGCCTGTCCTCATAGGGAAGGTGCTCCAGACCCTGATCATCTTTGTGACCTTCCTCTGGACACACTTGAGCAGGTCTGTGTCTTTTATTTGTTTTGTAGTTGTTGTTGTTGTTGTGTTGTGGGGTTTTTTTGTTTGTTTGTTTGTTTGTGTTTTTTTGTTTGTTTGTGGTTTTTTTTTTGTTTTTTTTTTTTTTTTTTTTTCTGGAAGTTTATAATTTGGAGCCAACAAGTAAGTTTATCATCTGGATCTCTGAAGTCTCAGCCAACCCTTTCACTGCAGAGGCAGAGTTAATCTGTATCAGATGTCTGAGAACCAGTTCTCAGGCAAAAAGTTGAGCAGCACAGTTAAGACCCTCCTAGAAGTCAAGCCCAAACAGTTAAAACAAATCGAAAGCTACTTTAAGAGATTCTTTTTAGGAAAAGGATGTTTAACAGAAAATATTAATAATTCCTTATGACAGGAACTAAGCAAGAACTCATATATACACTGCCTTTAAAGGGGATCTAACGTTTCCCAGTAAGCAGAGGCGGTGCACATGGTAATAGACAAAAGGGAGAAAGACTTCGTATCCAAAGCATTTATCACACTTAGAAATCAGCCAGCCCAATTCATTCTTCTTTTTAATCTAATACATCCCAACATTACTTTTCATATAAAATTTACAAAGAAAGTAGCAATCAAAACAACTAATCAGGATGTGTATCACCATGTGTTTCCTTGTCACACAATGTCAGGAATAATATAGTTCATATCTGAAACTATTGTCTCTTGCAGTGTTGACAATGACTTTAAAAACAATCCCTGATATTCCTTTGCTTCTTTAATTTCCTTTGTGTATGTAATATAATGCCTGTTATCTACTCTGCCTTTAAACAAACGCATCAATGCATGGCTCACTTGTGGCTCATTCGTTGCTCTGAATGAAGTGTAAGTTACTCCTTAAATATTAAAGAGTTTTACTGCATCACAACAGCCAGCAACATTATTTTTTTACTTTATTGTTTCTCATTCTAAAACTTAGAGATTTTGAAACCTGCTGCTCAAAAACATTCCAGAGTGAGAAACACGGCTGGACATCTTCTGTGAGCTTCTGTTTTACCCAGATTATGAAAGCTGTTTAAGGCACTGTACTGAACAACACAGATAAAACTATGCTGCACTATGAGATCATGTAGAAATATTACAAACTAGAATAAACATATAGATGATGTCCCAAATATCACTGGATTATTTATAAAATTGTTTCATTTTATATAATGAGAGACCTTGTTCAATATAAAAAGTTGTCGAATTTTGATGAATACTTCAGTCAGAAATTTTTTGTTGCATCTGACTCCAGTCCAAAACAACAGGGATTAGCTGGACACTGTCCATATGTGAGGTAGTATTATTTCTGAACTGCTTATTATCTCTTTAGTATATGGAGACCTCTGGATTACCAAAGGATTTAAAAGTCAAAACTAACGGCAGGAACATGAACAGTTTGTTCATTCAGGTATAATTCTAACAAATACAGATCCAGCAAAGACATCTGGCTCAAGAATTACTTTAGAAAGGAGCTGTAGCACTTATGAGTCCTGGTCTATGAACCTTCCAATGCAACTGTGGCACCAAGAGGTCACCAAATTACAAATCACAAAAAAACAAAATAAACTAATTATCTTTGATAATTTCCTTATTTCCTCATTGGAGGTCCACTTACCTCCAATCATCTATCTTATTTTCAGCTTCACTCAGATTGAATCCCTGTTTAGCATTTATAGAAATGAGGTTCAAGAGATGAACACTCACAGCAGATAGGTTCATATGGAGACTGGCAACATGCCAAATCACTACTTCCCTCTCTGAATCCATAAAGAAGTTGAGTAAAAAAGTCAGAGAAGGTCCTTGTCACCCTAAATAACATCTGTGAAACAAACTCTGATAGATTTATGAAGTAGTAGACATCTCTCCTACCAATTACAGACATGTCTGAAGTTTCTCATTGTAACACATAGAAAGACCTAAGACCACTAAATCACATTTCCTGTTAACAGGACATTATAAACCCATACAGAAACAGAATCTGAATACAATCTCCATTGTACTGTTGCAAAAACTTTATCTTGTACAGTTTACAATCAATACAGCAAGTCAGCATGACTTCTAAATACTGTGTGAAAAAACAATATAAACTCCAAATGCTCTTCTGACAGTCTTAACCAGCCAGTCATGGGTCAACGAACTCTGGGGAATCTGGGCTAATTCCTCTGTTATTTTAGCACTTCCTTTATTGTGTTCCTTTCACCTTTTCCTGTGTATTCTTATCCTTCTTTTCTCCTTCTGAGAAATGGTATTTAGAAGCTGGACAGGAAATACAGATCTATTGATAGTAAGAACAAAGGTATTACAATACTAGCATGAAGGGACAGACAGGAGCTGCTTCCTTTGATAATGGACCTGCTGTTTCCATTTAATTTAGCACATGGCTCCAACATATTGTTGTGACCTGGAAACTTTCAGGAACTCTGAGAACAATACCAGCTGAAATCACCCAATTTGCCCAAAACTGAAAATACTCATGTGGACTCAAGGATCCCTGAAGATACAATTCTGATAAAAGACCCAGCCTGATAACTGAAATAGCCAGTCCTTTTTCATTCTTTCTATTTCTTTGCCTAAGGTCTCATTTATACCTAAGATGGTCTGTAAGGACAGTATATTAAATATTGTGAAGAAATAGTAAGACAGACCATAGAAAACAGAGGTAAGAATAAAGCCTTTGTTGTATCCACCTTTTTGAAGTGAATGTCTCCAGATAAAGTCTTATACTTAAGCATGCATAATTACTTCCTGCAGAATGTAAATCTCTGAGAAGGAAAATTCCTTTGTATTTGGTGGTTTTCTCGGGGTTGATACAACAGTATTTTAAGATGGCTGATTGCTGGCAAAATGAAGAACTAAAAGAGAAACCAAGTACGAAATTAGCAATGGTTGCATCTCCTCAGAGGATCTTTATATATCCTGAAGACCTGTCTTCAGTCTCTGGCAGCACAAAATCCATGTCTTTTTTTCCCAACATGTGCAGTTGAGACACCTACTGACTGCTTCTGCAATGGAAATGATGGATTAAGACATGGGGTATGTTCATATGCAAAAGAATGTTTACATGTTCATACCTAGGGTTTGTAATCCTGAACACTAGGACATATATGGATGAAGGGTATTTTGTGTCTGCTTTTCTTTACTTGCAGACATTTGAAATCTCATCTTCAATATATGCTCAGATTTCTGATGTATAACCTTGTCTATCAACTTTGCTATGTTCTGTTCTGGAGAACATGGCTTTTCTCATGTGTTTCTACTTTTATTTCACTCTCTGAGATGAAAGCTGAACAGCTAATTCCCTGACTTCCTTTGAATGTTGGCTTAAAAGTTTTTTTCACTTTAATTAGTTTGTCATTTACTCACATAATTCAACTTTAAAAACCAAACCCAACATGTGCTGTACTACTAGCTATTGTTTTTCTTATTCTGTAAAGCCCTGATGCTTGCAAAAGGTGCTATAAAACAATCAATCAATCAATCAATCACAATATTACTCAGCACTTAAATAGTGCTCACTATGTTTAATGTGCTTCACAAACATCCAACCCAATTAATTAATGATAATCACTGAGCCAATGAGAAAATATCAGTGTTTCTTTGTCAGGTCAGAAGGAAACAAATTGCTGTCATACTAGCCAAAACCACGTTTCCAGTAGCCACACCTATTATCTATTACTATGCGAAGCTTGTTCAGGAGAAACCCATGTTCTTCCTGTGTTATCTGTACATGACATGATGAAAACCCTAAGGTATAACTTGAATACTGTTGTGGTCATGTCACATGAATGGATCCCTGTGTTGTGCAACCTGCAATTTGAGTGCTAAAGACATCTGATAATTATCAAGGGCCACTCTGCTGTATGTGCTTCAATATGCATTAAAACTATTGCATGTTAGCCATAGTTCATTATTTGTTCTATATCATGTTACCAGATTTTGCAGATGATTTAGTCTTCTATTTTCCTCTGTTCCAGATGGTTTTATTTGTAGTCTTATTATAGTTTTCCCTCCCACCTCCAGGAAAATTTTCCATTACCAGTGGAAATGAAAGACTGTAAATACTCCAGGGAAGGAAGCATAATACTTTGGTTAATGCACAGGAGTAGGAGGCAAGAGATCTGGGTTCTATTCCCAGCACCAGTATAAATCTTATGTAATTTTAACACTTCATCTTTGCCTCTTTCTAACTTAATTTCCTTACCAGTAAAAGAGGACAATAATCTTTTAATCTTAAGCCCCTCTATGTTTCAAGAATAAATGTACCTAAATTTTTAAGGCTGATTCTAGTCTAAGAATTAATTTTCAGCATAGATGTTGCAGTAGAAAAGCACAGTGATGGACAGCAGCTTATATTTCCGGAAAAGAAAAAAAAAATCCATTGTGGTATGTGGCAACACAGTAGATTTCTCTTAGTGAAATACATCACATGACTGAATAAACTGTACGTGGAAACTGCTCCTATTCAGAAGACTTGTGAATACACAAGAAAACTTTTAAAAATTGTCAATGCCTAACCAACAGCATAAAACAACAAGAGTTTTGAGTGCTTTGAGTTCCTCAGAAAAGGAGCTATCGTTCCGATGTGTTGGTTTCAGTACAATTATTAACGAACTGTATCATCCTCCAAATTTCTAAACTGAAATATAGAAATTTTAAATTTAGAAACCTCACATGTATGGTGAGGATACTCTGAAGAAAAGAAAGAAGAAAAACCTCTGAGGCTGTCAATCCTCTTGTACCATCCTAGGCTTACTTTCCTTGCCTCTAACACTCAAGAGGCTCCTTTTTGTTTACTGTGGATTCTTGGATTTACTTTTTTTTTTTTTTTTTTAAGGAAAAAAATATCATATTTACTTACAGATCTTTCCAAACTCCTCTGTTCACAATCTGAAAAGTAAGTGCCTTAAACAGCTATTCAGTGAGGTACTATTCAAAAAATTCCTGCATTAGCCTAGCGTGACTGCCTCCATTTCCGGAAAACAAAACAAGAACCAGGCGCTCTGGGCACAGTCTAACCAGCTTTTTTTTTGCAGATGATGTTTTAAGTTACGTTCCAATGCCTAAGGGACAAGGCATGTTGCAAATAAATCTTCAAAAAACAGCTGGCTCCAGGTTTAACATTGTAATTCCTCAAAGCAGTGCATGCCTTTTTTGAACGCACACTTACCACACATTTGAGGCTAGGTTCATTTCAGTCCTGTGTTACATGACCATTTTAAGTATGTCCAGCATGTCAATTCACTAGCTGGAAGGCTTCCTGTGAGTAGTGATAGCGATTAAAACTGTCAAAGGAGCCCTGATCTCATCAAGTCTAGCCAAACAGATGACAGATCTACAACTAGCCCTGAAGCAAGGAAACTGAAAGCACCACATTTTGTGCATGCGCATGTGTTTTCATAGTGTCCCACATGCTGAGACAGACAGAATATATTGAACAATTTGTACAACTCGATTCCTGCTTCAGCGAACCTTTCCCACTCCAAAGGAGGCAATAACCACAACAGAAAGCAAATCCTGAATATAAAATATTAGCACTATAAATTCCTGAGAGAGACATTATTAAAATTTCCAGCTGTATAAATGCAGCTATTAATCACTTCAAAATTAACCTTATGCTGGCTAAATTATTATGAGTTCCTGTGTAAATTAAATAGTTATTAGTTCCACACTCTTGATATAGACAGCAGCATTCTGAAAAAAGGATATGATAAAAAACACTGGTTTCGATTTATGAAGGAGTTTTTAAGAAAAAAAAAATAAAAATTTCCTTTGCTTGATCACAAAAACAAAGCCACTTCACAGTATAATCTAATAGTAATTGTAGCTATATATCATTACACGTCATATCTCTAGGACAAAGCTAAGTTGCCTTTCATCTGCAAACAGCTAAGAATGCAGAGGAAGGAAAGTGGTGAGGTCATGGAATCTTTTCCCATATTCCACTAGAGAGCAGTATTCTTTTGTACAAAGAAGGTAGGTTATCCTCTGTAAAGCAAGTTGTGGGGAATTTCTCTCACTGAAAGCTTCTGTGGTCATTTATAACATCATTTGTGCTTATTCTGTAGTATCAGATGTTCACAGACTAACAGTAGAGAAAACATCCACACAATGGTTTCTTATCTGTATTACTTGTGAGTAGTTTCTTGGGTTTTGGTTGGTTTTGTTGTGGTGTGCTTTTTCTCTGACAAAGAAATAGTTAAAGATGTAAATAGCTAACTAATGGCCTTCATTTTCAGGAAGAAGGAACTGCTGTATATCTACACTTAAGTAAGACTGTGATCATCTGCCTAATAATAGAGCTGAAAAATTTTAAAAATTAAGAAAGTTATAATTCAGAATAATTTGAACATAGTTAGCTATTCCAAATTTAGTAACAAGTACATGTGATGGTAAACTATTTGGGGGCAATAGGTGGGAATAAAAATCCCTGCAGTCACAAAAATCTAAAGAGGAATTTTAATGCTGTACTAAAAGTATAGTACTAAAAATATAGTCCTACAGGCAATTTTTTAATACCTGCTTTACAAATTACTTGGCAATAGAAAGAAGCCTCTTCTTTGAAAACGCAGAGTTTACAAATGTTTTTGTTATATAAATGTGTTTCTAAACTTATGTCTTGATCACATGTAAACAAAAATGGGAAAACAAATAGTTTTAGGCTGCCTTAGCTGCTTCATAAGCACAAAACTCCTGGGTAATCCATTTACTTTTCTCCTGAGAGGGAAATGAATATGTCTGTTAGGCAGCTGGGTTCAATTCTTTTTTCAGGGTAAAAGTTTGTTGCTGGTGCCAATCAGCAACAACTGAAGTGTTTCTACCCCTTTAGGGATCACAGAACCATTTTTATCCAATTATACTCAAGGGTTCTCCCACACTCCGCATACCAAGCTTTTTTTTACACGCTCTTGAACTCCAGTCACAGGCAACAAACACCACGGACTGGATGTGAGGAGGGAGGGAAAACGCTGTTTTTCATACGACAGCAAAAGGAAATCTGTTTCAGAGTGGAGGTAACACTACAAGGTACATGTTTTGTGCGTTTTGATGCAAGCAGTTGTGTGTTTGGGCTTGGGGTATTCACTAGTGTGCTCTGTGATTTGGCAGAGATTGTATAGGGCAATAAAACAGATTTCTTTCCACAATCATCCAAAGCTACCACAGAGAAAACAAATCAAGGCAGCACAAGACTGAAAGAGTAAGTAAAACATCAGGATCAGTCCTAAGTATACGATAACAGATAATTTAGGTACCTGAGCGGAGACAGGTGTGTTGAGAGAGCAAAGTCAGTACCTCCCTCAGTACCTACCAGCTTGACAGATGGTTAGGTCTGGACTCATCTGTCCCACAGACACTTAACAGAACTTACCAGAACCCCTTTCCTGAGCCACTAGGTCCCTCCATCTTCCCTGTAGTCCCCCCAGGTATGAAAATTTCCTACAAGCAGACGTGTAGAGCTCTTAGCAAGTTCCTGAGCTTCCCATTAATGCCTTCTTTGAAAAATGGGCTCTGATACTCTCCAGGCCTCTGCAAAGAAGCCTGAATACAAAATACACGTGGCGTGCACAAAACAAAGTGCTAAAACTTGTGTGACATTCAGACTAATGGGTAACAATTAAAAATGTACATTCATGTGGCACAAGTCCCCGTGAAAACATGAGAATAACACTTGAAAAGTAACTGTCAAGGAAAAAAAAAAACCACATATAAAAGCTAATTCTAGTAATCAATTTTGTCCAGCGTTCAACCTCTGTGATTCTAGCATGGGCTTATGATTCATGTATATAAATGCAACAGCATGCAGCCACTTATTTGCAGTTTATACTCAGCTAACTGCTAAGGTAACATGAGTGTTTATGGCTGCACCTTCCTAAAGGGAAGCTGGCCATCTGCTATTCCTTATTGCATACTACTGAAGTTTTCCTCTGGCTCTGATACAAAGGCTGAATTAAATTTATTTTCCTCTTACTATTTCTGTTATTACACTACTTTGCTAACCCTGGCAATCCAAGGGATTGGAGCAAAAGAAATGGGATGGAATCCATTTTTGTTAGCCTATTAGGGCATTTAAAAATGGAAAGTGTTAGTCCAAATGTGAACAACATATATGCACTGTTTTAAGGACAAGTGAAAATATTTCCTTTTCTATTAGGGATCCCAGAGTCCGCCTCTATTATACAGGCTTCTGACTTGTAGTATCAGTTCTTCACAAGAGAGGAGGATCGTAGGCAGAGAAGTATACTTTGTGTTTATCTGTGTGGATGTCTTACATTCATTTTCTCTTCCTGAACTCATTTATGGAAGTTGATTTTTTTTTCATTGTGAATACAAGAGTCTCATTGGTTTTGGATCCCATTAACAGTTATAAATCACTCGTAACTTTATTAAGCTGCTAGTAATTTTACAAAAATGTTGTACTGCTTTAGCCAAGAGTTTGATATGTGGGTCTTCACGTTCATGATGCAAGCCCGAAAATTCACTGGCCTGCTCTGATCAGGACCATCTGTTCCCCAGTTTTGTAGATCATCTTTTAAACAAGAAAAAACAAGTAATATTCTTTAGAGCTGGTACCCAGCCTCAAAGGCAGGGAAAAAAATAAGATTGCAATAAAAACTAAGAGTTTTCTGTCAAGTTTAGTGAGACTTCTTTTGCTTAATAAACTTATTTGACTGTACTCATGTCAGTTTGCACCACTACTCCATAGGATATTGCTCAGGTTAGGGAAAGAATGTCTGCAGCACAGGATGAGCATAGGTCTCTGAGTAATAAAGCTTGCTTCAAAGGGTTTTCTATAGAATTCTGCCACATGTTTGCTTTGGTTTGGTTTGGTTGGGTATTTGTTTGCTTAGAAACATATATTGTTCTACATGAGTTGTGATTCCTGAAAATTAGCATTGAAAATACCTGTTTATATTTTTCTTTCTTAAAATAAATGTGATGTCAAGATATCTAGAAAATATTTGAAGATATATAAAAACATAATACTTCATGTCATATATAATGTCATATAATGTCATATATAATACTGTTCTTCCAGAAGTTCACAGGTTCTAGTTCAAACTATGCATAACTTTAAGCATATAAACAGTTCCATTGTCTTATTTTAAATTATTCATACGTTTAAAAAGAGACATATCTTTAAGTATCCTTGTATTTTTCATTATACTCCTATTGTGTGACTTTTCTCAATAATCATAGTAATTGTACAAAGAAATGAAACAGTGCTGGTGCACATATAGGCAGACACATAACATCATCAGAATGTGGCACACAGATGGTATACAAGGTACAAAACACTCCAGACACTATTAGAAGATTTTGTCTTTAGTATGATTGAAATCAATGGGAGTTAGCATTACTAGGAGCAAGACACCGCATTAGAGTAAGGGGATTAGAAGGGTATAAACATCAAAGGGGCAAACATTTCTTACAATAAAAGATCATCTGATGTGCAATAGGCTGTGAATGATTGTGTCACATTCCTGCAGACAATGATGTCCTGCTGGAATTACCATGCCCAAATACGACTGGCTTGGATTGAAGCTCTTGGTCACAACCTAAGTCAACTGAGAGAGGAAGCTGGAGAAGGAAGCCCTGATGAGCCAGCAGCAGAGCACACCAGAGAGGGACAGCAACAAGAGAAAGTAGGGTTTGCTTGTGGGAACCTTTATCAGCCTGTTTGTATGGATGATACCAGATCAACTACTGCAATCCTTGCCTGCAGAAGCATGCTGAACAGAAATCCATGTGGGGTTTTTTAATTCCCTATTCGATGCTTATCATAGAATGAGAACTTCAGGTGATGGACTACATAGGAATATAATCTCTTGCTCACATAGATGATCCTGCTCTGGTGGAGGTTTATTCAGCTCCAAAGTTTTTATGACACATAGCTAAGTCAGTAATAAATTAACAGAGGAAAGTTGTTCCATTACACTTGTCAACAGAGGGTAATTGAGTCAATACAGATCTATTTGAATCATGTGTCTCATGAGACAACAGATAGAGTTTATCCTGTGCAGGCACATCTCTTATTCTCATTTGTTTTTCAAGGAAAAAAACAACTTTTTATTTTGTTGTTTCTTGGGTCATGTGTGTTTATAGATGCCAGACAGAAACAGAAAGCAAAAAATAAACAGTGCAACCGAGAACAGAAACTCTGAAACAGAAATATTGAGATCTGATGGAACAGCATCTTACCTTGTTCAGTGTAGTAGCAGGTCTTAAAGACTTCAGGCTGAGGAAGGCAAGAAGAGCACCATTCTCCTAGAAAATGTAGCTCTTAGAAAATTTACATATACATTTAAAATGGGCAAAATATTTCCTTACTTAAGCACTAGAATTGTCCCTTCTCCGCAGATGGTGAGAGGGCCAAGATTCTAAAGAAGTCAACAAAAAGAGACGAGAAAGGAAGAGTAATTGCCACTGTGTTGTAGAGAAGTTAACAGCCTATCAACCTAATTATTCCTATATTTTCAGAGTTTATATTAAAATTGCTAGTTCCAGGATCTTCATTCTATACTTCTCCATGATGTATAAGACCTGTTCAGCTGCAACAGCTGAAAGGCAGCATGCAGACTGCAACTTATTTAAAGCTTGCTAATTCAGGACCATGAGCTTCATCTTCATTTTATAAGTTCATCACTTTTGTTATTCTTTTAAATATAATTACACAGAGGAAGTGACCAAGTCTCCTTTCCCTATTAAGTAATTTCTTAATGTTTATTTGAGCAAGCCAGAAAAATTATTTTGGAACATTCTTGTGCAAGAGAAATTTATACTGGACAGATAAAAAGAGAGCAATGGCAACAAGCAAAGCATATTTCTCAGTAAAGTGATTTTTAAGAAAAGCATAATTAAATGTGATATTTAATATCTGAACAAAACTTTCTTTGTTCTAAACTGCATGTTAAAATTGAACCACTTATCAGAGCTCATACATTTGTGTGAGAACCCTATTGAGTATGCAGCACTGCTCTGTTATGCTGTCATCTGCTAATTTGCTATTGAGACATTTGTAAAAAGATGTAATAATCCTGTTTATTTATCAGTGTGGGGAAAGTAGGACTATTTTTTATAGCTCTATGTTTACTGAACATGACCTACTATTGAACTTTTCAGTAAGCTACCTGTAAGGAGATCAGGTGAATACAAGTTTTATTTTGGGTCAAGAGTCAAAACTCAAGAACACCTGTACAGTGGAACCTCTCGGTTAACTGAAATATTATGTTTCTGTTTAAGAAATACTGTCAAAGGAAATCTTTTAAACCATCTGTTCATTAGTCCCTCTTTCTCATTCCTGCACTACAGTTCACCTTTTCCTCCGTTGTGCAAGTCTGCGGGATCATCCGTACAACAGAAGAATGAAACAATTACATTACATGAATAAAAAAATAAAGAACAAGTATGCTCATGTATACATGTGTTATGTAAATCCATATATCTAATAGATGTACATAGAAAATAAATGCTGGACATTTTTAGAAAATACATTTTATCTAATAGCAGTAGTTTTTTGCAAGTTTTTTTCTTACATGGGTCGATCCTTATTGAGAGGTTATTCACATTTCTCCTGTGACAATACAGAGATAATCAAGGAATTGTAACTTTATTAAATGTAGTAACGTGGTCTCTTTCTGACTTCAAGTTGAATAGTCTACCCCTAATGCTGCACATAGGCAAAACCAATCATAGCTTCACATATAAAGTGATGGATTTTGAACTGACTGTTATCACTCAAGAGCAAGAACTTGAGGCCATAGAAGATAACTCCATGAAATCACTAACAGCCAAAAAATAAAATCAGGGAATTATTAGGAAAGCAACAGTGAAAAAAAAAAAACAGAAAACATCACTATGCCATCATAGAAGTTTGTGCTCCCCTTTGAATAGTGTGCATGATTTTAGTCAGTTCTAAATGCACCTGCCACATTGTGCTTAAGCGCATCACTGGACTGGAGTTGAAAGAAGCATCTTAGGGGAAAGAAGCATATATGCTGGCCATAGTCAAACTGTTCCTTACATGAACAAATAGTCATGGTCATAGCTGGAGTCAAGACTTTGTCTTGAACAAGTATGGTTAGCCTTATCTTCTTAATAAAAAACATTGTCTACAAAGTAGAACTGTTGCCTAAAATAAGAAGCACATGGGATAAATAGCAAGAACAACATTGCAAAACTGTGAAGCACAAAGAAGCAAATTGAAAAAGTCTATCAGACCAGTCAAACCAGAGATTTCAGAAAGAAGGGCTCAGTGGAAGAAAGAGCCATAAAACACCTCATTTCCCTATTAACTACACTGAAGTTAGAGACTTACTTCTTGTGATAACAGATGAGCACAATAGTGCAAAGGGACTCTTCTAATTTGTCGCTTCCCTTTAGAATTGTGGGACCAACCTTAGGCTTACAATAAACCAGACAAAATATTGGCTTCAATTATAAACTGCTCCCTAGAAACTGTTTTCTAATACCCAGTGCCTATTCCATTCTCAGCTGAGGGCAAAGCAGCAAAATACTGGCAGACTTTGAAAGAGTTCTGCAAACTCCCAATATGCCTTCTTCTGTGATGACTCCTTTGCATGATCTACTTAGAGATATATGCAACTAAAAGACATAAATACATTGGATTTTTTTTTTTTTTTCCTGCAGGCTAGAGCCATTTTTTTTTTTTTTTTTTTTTTTTGGCTGTCTAGAAGCATCTTCTGTTGAGAGCCATAAGTGTAGCACTTTTGTGAGAGCTGAATAAAAACTTGGTGGTACTTATTGAAAACCAATCCATCTTGGATCCTCGTGCTCAATGAATGTTGATAACAGAGGAAGCCACTTCAAACAGATAAAGATGCATTAGTGCCTTTAAATCTGTCTGTGGGAATATGCTCATCTGGAACAAAGACTGCAGAGACAAAATCAGATGAATGCTGCTTTCAGAACAAAATTATTGCTCCAAGAGAACAACTCTGAAAGAAATGCATTTGAAGAGTCTGGAGAGTAATTTCATGGAAAACAATTTGGGTAGGGATTTTTTTAAAAGGGAAAATAATAAAGGATTGTTGAAAATACTGTAAAACACTTTCAAAGAAATACTTTTTTTTTTTTTTTCACTTCTGACATTATTGGCAAGAGAAAGTTCAAAAATGTGATTGGTATAGACACTATTTTTCAAAACACGGATATCTAAAACTAGAGTTTGTCAAACAAATTAATATTATTCTATACTCCTAATTCTATATTATAGTATATTATACTCCTATATTAGTAATGTTCTATATACAAAACAATAAATTGTAAATACTCATTAGATGTATTAGTTGCATAGGGAAGCTAACTTTTTTATTATTATTATCCATCTTCAACCTGACTTCAGTTTTAATTTTAGAAGGGAAATTCACGGTCTTTTGTAGGTCTTGAAGTTTTCTTGTAGAAGGTTTTTTTAGTATGAAAACTGCATTTCTAAAAATTGTAATATACATAATTTCTGTTAAAGGAAAAAATATGTAGAATTAATTAGTCTATAAAATATAACTAGTTATACAAATTACCTTTAAGAAATGGTTAATCTCCTTTATTTTTTTATACCATCTTTTGTTAATAGCAAACCTGCCACTGCCTCAGGCTCTTCATAATGTTGAAATTCATTGTTGGGCAAAACTAGAGGAGCATAAGAGAGAATTAAATCCATAATCAAGCAGAACTGTCAATTTTCCTGTTCTAAAAATTCTTGTCATCACATTTTCCTTGTTGATGATGTTATCCAGCGTGACAGTGTGTACAAAAGGGACATAGTTATGGAACTAGTTGGTTCAAGGTGTAGAGGGAATAAAGAGGCCATCTTTACTGCAATTTGAAGATGGTCGAACTGCAAGAAACTGTCTCATCTCTAGCCCTCTGAACATGCAACAAACAATTACCACAGGCGACAATCTGTTATAATCTGGGCTGACTGTCTTTAGCTATTTGACTGGTCGTATTATTTGAAATATTCCTGGGGTTTGGTTTTTTTTTAAAAAAAAACCATATTTCTTTATTATAACTAAAGAAAGCAGTTAACAGTCATAGGAAAACAATGTTACATCATGACAAAGTAATGTAGTTCTGGATTGTCTCCCAATTGTCAGGTTTTTTTATTTTCAAAACTGATATTCTTGCCATATGTAGCTTTCAAGAAGATACAAATGGACTTCTTTTTCCAAAATCTGTACATACGGAGTGGTTTTGTCTTTTTTCCCCATTTACCGAGTAAAAAAGTTAGTCCAACTATTTTAGTGCAAAATACTTGTCTTGGAGATCTATATTTGTGTCTTGAGACTTCTTCTGCTTCCCATTATAATGCTGCCTGTTTTTCCCATCTAGTGTAGATGTCTAAAATGAGTGGACATGTCTAGAAATTAGACACTGACAACTCACTTTATTTGATTTCTATAGTCTCATGGCTGTAATATGATTGGTGAAAGCTGATTGAAAAAAATGAAACTAAAGATGACATTCTGAAGTCCTCTCAAGGGGTTCAAAACTTAAGCTTAACTATTCAAAATATTTTTTAACCTTTTCTGGAGTGTTTTCTACCACTAATTTGCCATCAGTCTTCAGAACAGCATTTTCAAACATTAATAGCTTTATTAGTTCAGAAACAGAATTCTGAATTTCCATATATCTGTCATTTTTACTTAGAGTAAATGAATAATCAATTTGATAAATTAGGCAGCAATCACATCTGAAAGTAGAACCAGAAAGATTAAATCAGATTTTTATGAAGATATGTATAACAAAGCTCTATCTTAAAGTACTTCCTAATTTTGATAATAACATATGTTAGGATGGAAAATGAAGATATTCTTGCCTAATGGTCCAGTTTTACTAGTTCCCAGAAAGAAAATTATACACTCACAGTCCCAAATGATTAAAATGGGAATGTGAAACAGCAATGAAACAGTAAAACCTCTTTTCCAGTTACATTACAAAAACCGGTAACTGTTATGCCATCAACAGTAGTGTTTAACAGAAATGCTTGACCATCAACAAGCCATAGATGTATTTCACCTATTCTGAATAATAAGAGCTCTGAATGAGTTTATGCTAGCAGATTCTAAGGAATTAACCAAGAAAGTAATTCATAAACTACTAAAATTGTGCCAAAAAGAAAATACATCTAGACTAATGTTCGAGTTAAACCCAGTAGGCAGCTAAACCCCACACAGCTGCTTCCTCACTCTGCCACAGTAGGATGGGGGAAGAGAATCAGAGGGAAAAAGTAAGAAAACTCTTGGGTTGAGATGGAGATGGTTTAGTAGGTAAAGCAAAAGTCATGCACACAAGCAAAGCAAAACAAGGAATCCCTTCATTGCTCAGTCAGGTGTTCAGCTATCTCCAGCAAAGCAGGGCTCTATCATGTGTAATGCTTACTTGGGAAGACAAACACCATCGGTCCAAATATCTCCCTTCCTCCTTCTTTCCCTCAGCTTTTACTACTGAACAGGATGCCGTAACACATGTCCATGGAGACCCCAACCAACTTAGCTGTGTCCCCTCCCAACCTCTAGTGCATCTCCAACCCACATACTAGCGAAGCAGCATGATTAGAAGAAAAGGCCTTGATGCTGTGCAAGCACTGCTCTGCAATAACTAAAACATCCCTGTGTTATCAACACATCCAAAACACACCACCATATACGTTGCTCTGAGGAAAGTTAACTACATCCCACCCAAAACCAGCAGTTAAGTTCCTCAAAGCAGATTTCGCCAAAGGCATTTCATTCTTTATATAAGATAGTTATGTCAAATTTTTTTTTTTTTTTTTTTTTTTTTTTTATGTTTTCATACATAATGTTAGGTGTTTCTATTCTACAGCTTTGGGTACCCAATAATAGAGAAAGAAATTGATAAGTGGGAGAATAAGACCAAGAGATTATTTTTATAAAAATCAGAACATTACTATGCAATTGTGACATTTTGCTGTCTTCTTTAATGCTGTGGATGGAAATACTCTGTATTTGGCTGTGTACATAGACCACTGCTGATATACTACAAACAGGGTGTTTGAGATTGATTTTTTTTTTTTTTTTTTGCTAATAAGCAAAGATGAAAGTGAAAATGTACGCATGAGCATACACACAAAAAATATTTCCTTTATTTACTTTTCATTTAATGTTTATCATACTAAATTTAGTTAACCAGTGAAGATTACAGCAATTTTGATTTCCAGTTGTGATTAGAATTGACATTGATTAAAGAAGACCCTACAACACTCTTTAAATACCTAGCCCTTCAATCGAGCTCTTTTCTGGATTTAGACAAAAGTGTGTGTCAGACAATTTATTCCTAGCATATTATCATATTAATTCATCTCATAAAAGCTGTACAGTCACAGCCAAATTGATCCTTAAATTGGTCATTTATATGTGAAGTCATTAAAACCAGTAGGACTACTTGTGCTTTCATAGGTATAAAGGTTCATAGGATCAGACTTATGCACTTCTGTACATTATTCTTGGGAGTTACTTCATGAACTACTCAATAAAGGAAGTTTTTCACACACAGGTGTTTCCAGAACCAGAGCTAGAGTTCACAGCATTTAGTAGCATAGTTCATTAAATACTGTTGCATTGCTATCGCTTACGTTTTCCTAATCTGTGAAATATTTCTCATACTGAGTGCTTCCGTAAAACCACAGCAGAAGATACAAACATTCTGATCAGAATCAATACATATTTACACATACAAACACTTTTTTGTACTTATTTTATATGCGCACACATGCACACACACATTAAAAAGTCTATTTCTGTTTGAAAGCAGTCATCTCACTGTGACCATGTAAGATTTTAGTAACTACTCAGGAGAGATACAGGTATAGTAATAATTCAGTACTGGTTTGCATCTTCATTCAACCTGATGGAGTTAAACGTACTTGTCACCCAAGATACATAATAGTGATAAGACATAAAATTTCAATTAAATCTTATGGAATGCTGTTCGTTGGTTTGTTTTTTTGTTGTTTTGTTGTTGGTGGTGGTGGTTGGTTGGTTGGTTGGTTTTGGTTTTTTCTATTTTGATTACTATGATGAAAATATATATAAAATCTCAAACTATTTAAATAATCCTCTGAGAACCTTTATAATTTTCAACAGTAACTTTACCTTGCAAATTATTACCATTTTTATGCATGTCTGTCAATTCTAAGCACAATGGGAGATCTGTCTCGCTCAGCTAAGCTAGGATATATGCAATTAGCTAAGACACAGAGTGGTACTTGTGCTGAGTAGCCAATTTCCTTCTCCTGTTGTGTTAATAATCTTCACATAATTATAAAGTAGTGGGTCATAGTAGTTCTACTTCAATGCATGGAGAATACCAGTTGCCTGCTTAATGCAGTATTACTATGAAGTGAATTCCAGAGATTTATAACTTTGTTTACTACTTTCCCATCCCACCAAATAATTGAAAAGATTTCAATTCTTCATTGAAAATGAAATACACGATAGTAGTACAGATTTTATTTGTTACCTTGGTAACAAATATTCCCTTTATAATAACTTCAAATATGCTTTCTTGTATGGAATGTTTATTACACGTTTTAATAATCATGGCTGTAAATAAGGTGCATTTGGCAAGATGGCCTCAACATGAACTTTTAAAAGCTAGGGGTCTGCAGTAAAGAGCTATGCAACTTGTTCATAATAATGTAATCGTGTTAGAGCAAACTGCAGGAATGTTTTTTTCTTTTTTTCCTATCCTATATCTAATAATTACCAATGGAATAAATAGTACTCTTTCTACAGTGTGGTATCCTGCTAGGTTTTCAGAATTTTCTGTGAAACTCTTGAAGCACTCTTGAACACATGGAATAAAGCAGACCAGTGGCCCAAATGGAAGCACCAATACCTTGCATCTAAAGCTGACTGAACAAATCAATATAATTTTTTTAATCTACATCCTGATGAGAAATATTTTAGTTCCAATTGACTGGCATTTTCCGACAGAACAGAGTGCTATAGTGGAAAATGTTTCATGTAATTCTAGACAGTATTTTTATTTTTTATCTAGTGATTATAGTTAACAATCCCAAATACTAAAAGAAAAACTTTTAATTCTTTTGTTGCAACAGCCTTTATCTTAGGCTTCAACTGTCAAAGCCATGTACATGAGGAGACCACTTGCTGAGAAACCTAGAAATACAGAGTAGATATTCTAAATTTTGTCAGTGCCTTTTCTAGGTTGGGTGTTTTAAGTCAGACTCTAGATACAGGTGAAGGAAGTGTCCTGGTTTACAATGGTTCACTGGACTATAAAGTAACTTTTCCAAGAATCTGGAAGAATCTGGAAGAACCAGCAACTTGGAAATATTTTTTTCCCTACATTACATTTAAATGGTGTCTCCTCTGTGATCAAATTTCATACTGACTAATTAACTAACTAACTAATGTTTAGCATGGCAAATACTTGAATATCAGTATGTTAAAGTCATGACCCTGTTTGAGCAGGGAGTTGGACAAGATGACCTCCAGACATCCCTCTCAACCTCAACCATTCTGTGATTCTGTGATCTGGCAGAAATTTAAAGGAAAACATGTGTGTAGACAAAACAATGGAGGAAGATACTCTTATTATAAATACAGGGATATTACTGCAGAAGTAAATTTATTTTAATGAGTTACCAAATCATTGCATACTAAGTTTAAGTTTTAAAAGACTAAGTTTACCATCTGTAAAAGTTAAAAGTTCTAAGGAATTCCTCATACTTAAACCACATCAAAGAAGCTTATGGACAGAAATGCATTTCGAAAGAGACATGATGTCTAACAAGATAATGAGACTGTTTGCAAGGATAGTTTATGATTCAGATTAAACATTACAAAGGAATTCAGAGTGGGCAGTCAAGTCTTTGAAGCCATGTAGAGGTAACAAATGAAGATTTCAATTTCAAAAAGAGTATACATCAGGGTTAGAATGAACCTATGCAGATGGAACACAACCTGTAGTTTAAAAACAATTTACATAGAGTTAACTTAAGTCATTCATACAATCCCATAGCCTTAATTCTTTGCAATCCAACAATTTTCAATAAAAGACTGAAGACCTCCGTATTTTAATGGATTTACAGTTTCATAGTTAAAACATGTTTAAAAAGATAAGTCAGGTGTCAAGAGCCAAACATTCAAAAGCAAAAATTCCTAGATTTGTGATTGCCTATTAAAACTTAACTCTTTTCTCCTGTTACACAATGTACATATATATTTTGAGCTCTGAAAGAAACAAAAATTATGTGAATAGACAGGAAGAGAACATAAATTCTGTGATCAAAGACTTGGACATGCATGGACACAATGAGAAGTAAGGTCACAAAGACCTTAGGTAATGTTTGTGTTTTCTAACAGTTGAGCACTTCTGTAATCTAGATACAAATTACTTAATTGAGCTATTTCACGTGCATTTTTCTCCTTTACAAAAAAAGAAAACAACAGAAAGAAAACACTGCAGGACAGTAGGAACTAACGATGTCATGTGGCTGCTGGAGAAAGTGTTATTTCCCTAGGGTACAGGACTATCTGTGCTGTCTCAGAGGAACACATACTCACTCACTCACCCACTCACTAACACACACAGTCATTATACTCTCTCTGAACCATGAAAGACAAGTCTTGCTCTATGCAGTGTTCCTAGGGAGAGGTGGAGAATTAAATCCAATAGCAGAGTCTTTCTTTAGACACATTGTTTCAGCTGCTCTCGTGCTCTCTCTTCATTGTACAGTACTAGGCTTGGCTAGCCTAAGAGTGGACCCACACTTTACAAAAGTAAATATAGCTGTATTCAGACCTATCTTTTTTTTTCTTTGAGTTTTTGCTTTTCCCTCAAGAATTTCTCTGGGTAAAAGACTGGTTAGATGGTGGGACCCAAAGAGTTCTGGTGAACAGAGTTAAATCCAGTTGGTGGCCAGTCATGACTGGTGCTCCCCCAGGGCTCGGTTTTGGGGCCACTCCTGTTTAACATCTTTATTGATGATCTAGACGAGGGGATCGAGTGCACCCTCAGTCAGTTTGCAGATGACCCCAAGTTGGGTGGGAGTGTTGATGTGCCGAGGGTAGGGAGGCTCTGCAGAGAGACCTGGACAGGCTGGAGCCATGGGCTGAGGCCAACTGGAGGAGTTTCCATAAGGCCAATTGCCAGGGGCTGCCCTTGGGCCACAACAACCCCCAGCAGCGCTACAGGCTTGGGGAGGAGTGGCTGGAGAGCTGCCAGTCAGAGAGGGACCTGGGGGTGTTGATTGACAGCCAGCTGAACAGGAGCCAGCAGTGTGCCCAGGTGGCCAAGAAGGCCAATGGCATCCTGGCTTGTGTCAGCAATAGCGCGGCCAGCAGGGATAGGGAATGGATCTTACATCTGTGCTCGGCACTGGGGAGGCCTCCCCTCGATTCCTGTGTTCAGTTTTGGGCCCCTCACTACAAAAAGGACATTGAATGACTCGAGTGTGTCCAGAGAAGGGCAACGAAGCTGGTGCAGGGTCTGGAGCACAGGTTGTACAGGGAGCGGCTGAGGGAACTGGGGGTGTTTAGTCTGGAGAAGAGGAGGCTGAGGGGGGACCTCATAGCCCTCTACAGCTCCCTGAAAGGAGGTTGCAGAGAGCTGGGGATGAGTCTCTTGAACCAAGTAACAAGGGACAGGACAAGAGGGAATGGCCTCAAGTTGTGCCGGGGAAGTTTTAGACTGGATATTAGGAAGCATTTCTTTCCAGAAGGGGTTGTTAGGCGTTGGAATGGGCTGCCCACGGCAGTGGTGGAGTCCCCATCCCTGGAGGTGTTTAAGAGTTGGGTTGATATAGAGTTTAGGGATATGGTGTAGTTGGGAACTGTCAGTGTGAGGTTAATGGTTGGACTGGATGATCTTCAAGGTCTTTTCCAACCTAGATGTTTCTGTGATTCTGTGATTCTGTGAAGTCCTGTTGGACCAAACAATTCAAAGGTCTGATAGAAGAAGACATATACCAAATAATTCACAGAAAAAGAGATGACTTTTTACTTTCCACTTTACTGCTGAACACTTTATCTGAACATATTTTGTCAGACTACTTACAGGAACTTAACTCGCCCTTTTGTTTTACTCACGTGAATTGAAAGCAAACTCTTCTTCATCTATTACTTCAAACTTAATGAACTATATTTCTCAGTCATTTGTAATGAATAAATGTACATGGTTCAACACCGAATGGAAATATGAAATCCAGTTTCTTGTCCAGGGTCAGAGATCTATGTGAGAAAGTTTCTCTGGGCTTAGACGTATTCCACCAGTCATGCTATCAGGAGAGAGAGAGAGTTCAAATAGTTTGCTGACTCACTCTGCCACCACAGATTGTTTTGCTGCCTCTTCTGTTTCCTATACAGGACAATACTACTTATAATCCTTTGAACTGGCCATAATATTTATATCCATCACCAGACTTTTATGAATTTTATTATAATGGTGGGAGCAAAAAAATTTCAGTTTAGTGAAGGCAGATATTGTTATATTCACCAAACCAGTGACTAAAATACAGTTTTTTCCAACCCCAAAAATCTCCATAATCCCCAAGAACCTGAAAAATGCAATCCAGAAATAAGATACATCATATTAAAATCTTTAATGCTAAACTGAAACCCTTTTCCCTTCCCTTCACCTCCCAATCAGAACAAGACTGAAAAAGCAAACTACTGAAAAGTTCATTTTTAAGCTAAAATAAAAGTATCAACAAAACATATGACAGCTATGCAGAAATCTTGCTCACTGAATCACACTGAAATCACATCCTACTTAAGACCTTGACTCCTTTGACTGACCACCCATCTAAAGATAAAAATAAGTATGTAGTAAGGATGTTACAAAGTTTTACACCAGACTTCTCTGAGGCTCTGCCTGGAGCTATCATGCTACACCTGTCAAGCCAATATATAATTCCTTTTTGGATGCTACTGTGGCTAAATCATTTAACTTGATGTTTTCTCCTTCAGCATCAGGGATTTTGTTGCAAAAGGGACATGTCTTTGATCTTTATGCTCATTATTCAGACCCTCATACATGGTCCTTCTGAAAAACAATAAGGCTTATAAGGTAAAAAAATACCAACTATGGCCTTCTCTTGGCAGGAAAGAACTAAAATTTAGTGACTGTTCCCCCATTTTGCTATATATTGACATAGAATAACACAACACAACAGTGTGTTTCTCTTCACTGGGGTGAAATTAGCTGAGGCTTTGAAACACAGACGTGATTCTTCCTGCTGCTCATTATTCAGGAAATGGATATTTTATCATATAGTACCAGAGACTCAAACACGAGCAAAAGCTTGCAACCACCCTACAAATCTCAAAGAATACATAACATTATTTCCATTATGAAAAGTGGTAGTTTTTATCTGCAATCAATAATAAATATTTATATCTGAATTAAATATTTGTCTTATTTTTGAAAATTAAAAACGTTATTGCTGTCCCCCATTTTGATATTAGCCTTCTGCAAGAAGAAAAGTTGTTATATTGTGTTTTGACTTTATCATGTTTGTTCAGAAGCCCAAGATTCAACAATGTCTGGATTTATCAAGTAATCGAACAGGCATGTAGGTTAAGATCAAGGGGATCCAGGGGAACTACCTGTATGTTATAAACTTATTAAAGCTGGGTCCATGTTCAGAAGATGTGCTGAGTCAGCATCTTCCTAATCTGTATGCATTATGGAAAATAACTTCAGATATGAAATAAACTTTTTGTGGATGAATGAGGGTCATGGCATCTCTATTTGTCAGTCAGTAAAAATGGAAATGGAAATAGAAAGAGTGTTTAAGTGTACACACATAACTATTAAACAGAAATCATTCATTAAGCAATTAAGTTAAATTACTTTTTCCCCAGACTTAAATAGAATGAGAAAGTCACTAACACAAATTAATATATCTGCTAAGAACAGGAAACTATATAAACCTGCATAAAACTGAAAAATCTTGTGAAGTACTTTGTATCATTTCAAAATCCCTAAAAAACAACCACTCTGCTAACAACCAAATAACTCATACTTTCAGTTATTATAACCTTTTTCAGTACATGTAAATACTTTCTTGCTAGGCTTCCTGTGCATTTAAAAACAAAAGTGCATTTGTTGCACCCTATACGGTGACTTTTGGGGCCATTATTACACTCTAAATATTTGAGTGTACTCTTACTGAAGTCATCATGGCTATTCATATACAGGAAGTGAAGCACATCCTTGGAATAAGGTGAAGATTTCAACATAGGTAGTGCATAATTCCAAATTTTTAATTGTAGATACTTAGTATCATGAAATACTACATAGACAATATCAGTAGTGAAAAACAAAAGTAGGGACATATCTTGGAACAGCTTCTTATGGTATGTTCAATTTTTTGTGTTACTTTGGATTTTTCTCCCCTATTTTTATGATGGTCTTTAAAGTGTATCTTCAGAAAAGCTATTAAAGAATTTTGGCAGAGCTTCTTCAGTCAGTTTCCTGAAATAGCTGAAGGTCTAGCAGTGACATAAATAAACAGTTAAGTTGAATACAAGGCTTTGGCTGATCCTTTTTACCAGCTGTATTAATAAATCAATTCGATGGTGTGGATCACCGTGATGCATTCCTTCCTCTAATGCTGCTAACTTGGAAGGGCTGTTGTTTTATTATTGGACTTTCATTTGCAATATTGGCCAGCTGTTCTGAAAATGCAGATGTCCTAACAGAAAAATAAACAGATGACCTTACTGAGATAAAAAGTTTACAAAAATAACTTTTTTTTTTCTCTGCATAGTTGGTCTTCTGCATCAAAGCTTGGTACATCTGAAATCCTGTGAGTTTAAAAATATTTCAGTTAGACGAGCCACAAGCAGGCACACAAACACATTTAATATAATTTAAACTATTATTCCAGTACTTTACACAAGTCCTAAACTGATACAAAAGTACTTGTACAGTGCATTTTTATAGTTTGAAACAAAGCTATTTTTGAGAGTCCAACAGACTGAAATGGATTTTCCTGATTTCATGTGTTTTACAATTCATATGGGTAACATGGGTAGACTGTTACATTCTGACCCTATTATTATTACCTTCATTAAAATTAAAGTGAAAATTCTCATCTCTGCTTTTTTTATCTGATTCTAAATCCCTGGTGATTTATTCTTAGCGGATACACATATTCACTTTACTATGATATAGGAAGCCTCAAGGACTGCTTTGCTCCTATAAGGCTTAGTGTTTCTGTGAAAGTATCTGTCTAGTTGTGTGTGAACAGCCACCTAATGTGCACAAAGTTAACAGTGAGTGCACGTGTTAAATCAGGTTTACCACTGAATGTCATTTTACACAAAATGTTATGTATGCGGTACACAACACTCCATTGTTCTGTTATCCATTTAAACACCTAAATGGCCACTAACTCTGTAGCATGTGAAAGTCTCAGAATGATCAATAGCTTCACCTCCGTAATGCTAAGTATTAGCATTTCAGTTTTATAGTTTGAGAACCAAAGATGAATGTGGCAGAAATAACTTGTAGACCTTATCCTTATGTGCAACCAAGAATGAAATGCAGCTGGGTGACTGGCAGTTGATGTTGATAGGATTCTTCTGTGGTGACCAGGAACTTTTGTATGATTTATGAAGTAAGGTTTTTTTCTACAGATTGTCAACTTGTCCCTCAGTCAATTTGTTCAGACAAAAGTCCATGTTTTGGTATGAGTTTTGGAATTTGGACAGAGAGCTCATACTTAGGTATGAGTTACATGTACTCTGTGACAATGGAGTAGGAAATGAAGCTGTGTTTCTCCTTAGACCTCACAGAAAATAGACTATCAAAAGCCAGTGAAAAGAGAAGCTACCCAGAAAAGCTACCCAGTTCACAGCATAGATCTGATTTAGGTGCTCTGAATCACTCTAACCAAGCACAGCTTTTTGCCCAAGTGTTAGAACTCCAGTGGATTACAGCAGTTTCAGCTGCTATGCAGATGTAACATTGAGCCCACTAATGTCAATGGTATTTCTACAAAACCTTAACAGTTTGGCTTTAGTTAAATATACTACAGGCTAGCTATTAATAGTTGAAACTAGAGTGGTGCTTTAGCCTAAGTTGAAACTCAAGGCTAAATAGGCAATACTTTTACTGTTTGTTTACCCAGCAAAGTTATTGTATAGTGAACAAGGATAAGACTTTATGTTATTATAACTACTTTACAATAATTCTCTCTGTGATTGTTTCTACTATCCAGTAAGGATATTTTATTGTGAGACAGCTTATTCACACTGAAGAGCGGTAAATTAAACTTTGAAAATGGTCCTCCACTCAGCCATTTCCCTCTCAGTGAACACTGAGAATATCTCGATAAGGAGCAGTGTAATGTAAATAATGAAGAGTGGTCGGCATATGATAAACTATGAGTTTACATACAGAGAAATCTTCCAACTCGCTGTATGAGATAGATCAGGTTGCCTTTCTTTTGTCATTAAATTACGCAATACTGTTGATCTTAAGGCTACTTCTATTATGTACCTCCTTTTCACCATGACAGATATCCTTTCAGCAATTTTCTTATCCTCCTTTGAATTATCTATTGATCATCCTCTTCTGAAGTTTGGTTAATAATTTCCCATGTGTAGTAAATGTTTTAGTGAAGTACGGAGAGATTAAGACTTTAAATGGACCTTACAGAAAGGTTGGCCTAAGCTAAGTAGCAGGGAAAATGAGACTGCTGGAAACAAAGAGACATTCTTTAAACAAGAGAAATCAGTTCCCAACAAAGAAAAGACAAGAACATATAGCTGTTAAGGAAAATGTTAAATCAGAAAAGCCAAAAATTATTCTGAGTATCCACTTGCTAAAACAGCGAAAGCTTATACAAGACAGCGTTTTGAAACACCTACTCCAGGGTTGATCAAGCCAATAGGTGATTATGGTGTACAAGGGAATATTAAAGAATATCAATCCATAGCAATAAACCCAAGACAATTTTGTGTGTGTGTGTCAGAAATTTCTCAACAAAGCTATTCTTCACAAAGGATAAGGGATGGGTTCATACTAAAATGTCAGTATAACAGAATTTATAATAAACTGGTTAAATGAACAGAATCAAATTGCAATAATGAGATGGATTTTCACTCAAGTGTTCCAGAGGAACTAAAATCCTAAATTGTTCTGATGTGGAACCCACCACTATCATTAATATCTCTATCAGAAGAATGGAAAATAAGCAAAGTGTGACATCAGTTTTTAGAAACAGATTTATGAATGTTCCAGAGGACTACAGCCCTTTATGTCTGACCTCTGCAGTGAGCAAAGTAGAAGTACAATTCCTCACTATAGCAAAGAATTTGATCATCTGGATTATTACACAGTACTGGGGTAAAAATTAACAAGATTTTCACAGTTTAAAACATTCTTTGAATATTCAACATGTCAATGTTCACAGTAGAAGAATGGCAGTTATAGGGATTTGTGGTAGTAAATTGTATCCAAAACTAATGTAGGAAAGAAGGTATTTGGTAAAATTAAAATATTTGCTGATAAATAAAATAACCTAAATGAAAGTTGACTGTGAATATTTGCAGAAGTATCTTACTATGTTGAATGAGTATGTTGAAATGATTTGTCAAGATAAAGTCTTTGTCAACACAGAGTAATTTACATGGAAAAAATAAGCCTAAACAGAGACAATGATACCTTATTACTACTCAGAAAAGAGTCATAGTAGGTAGTTCTCTGAGATGGTCAATTCAAGCCTTAACAACATATAAAATGTCATACAAAATACTAGGAAGCAGAAGAGAATTGAGGATAAATTAGAAATCTCTATAACTTTGCTACTATATAAATTCACATTTAAAAGACAACATATGGTTCAGGTCATTCCCTCTAGAACAGAAACCACCAGAACTATGAAATAGTGAAAGCAATGCTCAAATGAAAAATGATCTCCACACAAGCAGATATTAATTAACCAGGAATCCTTTATCTTGGAAAAATTCAGCAGATTGGAGAGAAGAGTGTGCTAGATGTCTATAAAATCAGAAGTAGCAATGTATAGCAATAGTCCATGTTGTTACATCACAACTGCCAGGCACTTCATCCCAAGAAGCAGCAAGGCTGTGTATCAGTGCAGTGATGTGGTTGCTGTTCCCAGAGCTCAAGTTAATTCCTCAGCATGGTGCTATGTAGCAGCTAATTTGCTGCTATCTGTATGGTGGCAGGTAGATATGCTCTTACTCGTTCTGTGTTTCTCCACGCACAAAACAGAAGGCAAAATTACTTGCTTTGTTTTCAGATATATAGGAAGGATTAAGTCATTATTGTTTGTACAGAGGGTTTATAAACAGAAAGTTCAAAAAAATTTTTTATTCAGCCAAGTTTAATGGAAGTTCTTCTGCTGAATTCCATAAGGCCAAGGTTTTTATCACCTACATATGGAGTTTGATGTAAGAAATAAACTGTACTGAATTACACCTTCTATTCTAGGTTTTGGTGTTGTGGGGTTTTTTATTCTGGCTTTCTTGGAATGAATTTTTCCTTTCTTGACCTCTGCTCAAAAAGAGAGTCAAGCTTTGAGTTGTTTATTCATGAAAATAATACACTTTTCCCATATGTTCAGATCAGAAATTTTCCACTTGAATTACTGAAAATTAGCTTAAGGGAAGGTGGATGGAGGGAGGAGGGAGCAATATAGTACTTTTAAAATAAACGCCTAAAAGTAAAAGGTGTTTGTCATAAATAGTTGTCGGTTTCATGAATATGAAATTGAGTTTCCAACAAGCTGTATGGATTGCATTCTGGAGCTGAAATGGTTAAGTTCATGCATGTGAGGATGATTTGTTAAACTCTTAATATAAGTGCCACAGTTTCTTTCTTTCATTAGGAAAAATTTTGCTGTTCTCTGAACACTCTGCATTTATGGAGATTTAGCTGACTGGAAGAACAGAAATTAGGGATTATTTCTAGTGTAAAGCACTTAAGCAAAAGTTATTTTAGACAGCTGAAGATCTGTCTTCTGACCTATGCATTTTAACCATTCTATAAAATTATGTCAGTCTGTTCTGTATTTATAGTAATCAAGTGCATCTTTGTATTTCCTACAGACAATACACTAATATGCTTTCTGAATACTACACTACACTCCTCTGAACACTGGAAAAAAACCACCACTAAAAGCCCCCAAGTATTTAAACCTGAATATAAGTAAGGATTTGTACAGCGAAAACTCATTACAAACTGTAACACAGTACAACTTCAGATATCTGTAGGCATTAAGATGAAACTATGAAGGTAATGGTCATGCTGATTGTTTAGAAGTGTAGTTTATGGTATAAAATACTAATAAGTAAATGAAGACTGAATTTGCTGATCCGTTGATAGAATCTCAACCTAGTAGATTAAATCAGTCAAGGAATGATGAAGAGGAAAAGTGCAGAGTTAGAGAAAGGAAAGGAGAGAGGTCGTGAGTATGCACTAAGCCTTGAGCTAAGCACTAAGCACTGAGGTCATGAGTATGCACTAAGTTACATGGATAGCAAAAGCTGCTGGTGGAAATGCAAGGATGTCTGGCTTGCAAATTATAGTTGACACTCACTCCCACCTGCTGAGGCTGTACACTTGAAATAGAATTTATGTGGATAACACCTTCTGCATCATTGAGTTACACTGTGGGGCAGAATTGGACATGCCAAATAGAATATATACTGTACTCTGCTATTATGTGCTACACATATTACTGAAGATCCAAATAGCTTACTAGTTGCACAGCATGCTGATCCCTTCACTCATGAATAGAAGTTGGGTGTGTTCATTGAAAGCATCAAAACTGAGGTCCATTGATTGAACTTCACTCTATACAGAATATTGTCCACCATATTGTGACAGCATGAGAAGCGATGCTATTCTTTTCACATCTTCAAAAAGATGGCTGCATTCCGTGCATTCAAGCTTTCAATCTATTGAAATATTGGTCCAACCAAAGCATTTTCTGTATATTGACAACTAAATGTATATAGTCAATAGCATAATATCTGAACACATTACATCTTCACATGATTGTATTCCACGTGTCAATGAGATAGTTAAGCATTCTTTCATGAATTTTATGAACTGAGATAAAGGCAGTGATTTTCCTAAACTGCAGGTGGGAACTGAATAACACAAACTTAAAACTAAGGCTGTTTTCCGTGAGTTGGTCTTCCATGCCTGTTCAGGACCAGCATCACTTTTATTATTAGAACATCTGATATAGCTCACATTTATTTTCCCAGCAAGGGACATCAATTCACCTAAATTAAGGCTTTCCACTAAGGCATATAAGTTTTGAAAAAACCTCTGTTCAAACCATGCCAATTTCCATTGGAAAGCTCAGAGCTTCGGTGCCACTTTACCCATTCTACTACTTTTTAGCTATCTACTGGAAATACATGCTTCCAAGCTGCTAGATCTTTTTCAGACCAGTTGGAGAGCTGGAGAAAAGTGGGACACTGGCAACACAGAAAAAGCACAAGCATGTTTCTTTCAATTCCCTAGAGTTTTAAGATTCATCTTCCTAGCTTCCCAGATTTAAAAAAAAAAAAAAAAATAAAATTAAAAAAAATTAGTAGGGCCTGGATAAATTCTTCAAAATAATCCTCATTTTTATACATGTATGCTTCTGTATGAATATATTTTACTCTAGCTTACATTTTTACTATCTGTAAAACAATTTTAAGACATACAGTGTTTTTTCTCTTTAGGGATCATCCTAACTGCCCAGTTCCTCTTTAGAGAGCTGTTTATTTATGTGCCTTCTGAATGAGCCAGAATGTTAACTTTGTTTCTCACACAAAATACAATTTATTTTACTATAAACTGATTATAATTTGCTTCAATAGCTTTATAAAAATTGCAGTACCTGCTAGAAAGATGACTGAAAGTAAAAGCCTTGCTATGAATCTCAATTAATTCATAAATATGAGCATATAGGGAAAATTTGCAGTGTTGTCATTTCAGCAGTGTTTTGGGGAGAGTTTTTAATGAGAATTTTATTATGCTCTATTATATGTAGATAACGTAGATGATCCTGAAAAATGTCTGAATTTCAGCCTCTGTTTTGTAATTCTATGCGAAGAGTTAATCTCTAAACATCAAAGTGTTTTCATGCGTGTGGCTGAGTCCAGTTGCACAGAAACCTGTGCATTGTCATCTGAGGGCAATACCTTCTGTGGCAAGATCTTTCCTGTCATCTCACACATCTCAACACGGTGCCAGTGACCATGCTGTCACCTATTTCCTATGAAAACATCTGGGAAACAGGTAGTTAAACTTGTTGCCTGCCTGGTTTTGAACTAAGATTTCTCCTTTGATGTTTAAATGCACTCAGGAGCAAAAGAAAACTCTGGAACACAAGACAAACTAGAGAGGTGTAGGGATGGAAATGAAAACAGTTACTTCCATCTGATTTCTAATGTCTCTTTGCCACCTTACCTATGTGTCACATGATGGCTGGCCTGTTGGTGTTCCAGAGCAGCTAGGAGTGAAACACCATCTGGCTCTAGGTGGTCCTGCTACAGATTTTGATGGGAAAATAATTTTCCTCACCTATTTGTGGCAAAGTCTATACCAATATTGTAATAAAACTAGGATTTAGAAACATCATGAGTGATGAGCATGCATAAAGTTTTAAATATCCTTGTTCCACCAATCATGCCACATACCTCATATGATGGATCCTATCACCTCCAAATTACTTAAACCACTATAGATGGCATTTTGTTATTTCTTTTTATAATTACTTACAGCTTCACTCAGTGGGTGTCACCACAGATTACATAAACAAAATAATGCAGAATATCAGTAATTTAGAGTAAGTTTTCTGATTAGAAGTACCTTGGATCAAAGAATGATTTACAATATAAGTATGATTTTTGCATGTAAGTTTCTTCCTGCAGATGTTTACAGCATTTTTGCATAGGTGTGGGTTCATATATATATAAATACATTTAGACAGACATATTAAGGAAGTTACATAAAATTACACTGTTAACTTAGATGAGACAGGACCATATCTTCCCCTTCCAACCACCTTTTGATAGATATGTTCATGGGTATTTGCACCTTTAGTAAAGGACTAATGAAATCTTTTGAAAAGTAATGTACCTCAAGAAACAGTAAATCATAACAACTGAGGCACAACTTTTTATGATTCAAGCCTTACATATAAAATCAACTTCTCTAATAATAAATGTACTGTGTTATATAATGCTCCACTAAGGCATAAAATAACAACAGATGTAGTTTTTACTTTACTAAACAAAAATGTATTCAGCTGTGCAACAGTAAAGTCTTTCCTTATTGTTTCACTTATGTTTACATGAAGCTTTGACAGGTAATTTGAAGGAATAGTTGTGCTGCAAAAAATTATATTTGATTAGTATCATCAAATCATTTATATTATCATCAGATTAGTTATGTTTTATAACAATGTACAGCAAATATTTTCTATGTATTTTGAACGTATGTTATATAAATCTACATATTCAGTTGTGTTTATTTTCATTTTTTGTAAGTTTTACTGAGTCATCTGACTTTATAAATACAATTTGTGAAATCATAGTATTATTTCTAGTGTACAATCAGTTATTAAAAATTTTGCCTTTGCATCTTTATGAATATATTTAAATTACTGAAGTTGAATTGGATGTTTGGTATCATTTTGTATGTGTTAAATAGGTACACTAAACCTCTGCTGCTAGAAATAAATATGCTACCAAAAATACATATCAATATTTGTCTAGCATAAGGGGGAAAGTTCTTACTTAACTAGGTATGTTTGTTAGAGGAATTAAGTTGGGTTTTGAAATGTAGGAATCACAGAAGTAAAAATGATGGCCAAATCTCATACAAACAGCTATTTAATGTAGCTCTCTGAGAAAGTGGGAAAATTTTTTAATAACTCACAAGAGAATCTATGATGCAAATAGAAATTACTACTATATGTTTTCCTTTTGAAACGAGATATTAAATAACATTTCTATCTCATATTTTTAATAAAAATGGATTCAAATCTTTTTTGTCAGTTCATTGATTAAGTGTGTGGTTTTAGTCTTTAAGAAGTCTTTAGTTTTTTAGAGTGATGTGGTTGCTGATCTCAAAAGACAGCAGAAACAAACTCTACATTTAACATAGTTTGTTATATAGACAGGTTTGATAAAACCTCTTTACAACTGAAGTTTTGTATTCACAATTAACTTCACAGGGAAATGTTAGGGTGCTTATACTTTCAAATAACTGAATCTGAGTACAATTGTGTCATAGTGTTATAATTTCTGAAACAACATTAAATGTTAAATAATTTAAGAGCAGAAATAATGCCTAAGATGTGCTTGATTAATAAACTCAAGAGAATAATATTTGGTGTCTCACGTAAACTGGTATGTTCATGTTCCCAAACATAGAAATTCTGGATATGTACAGCCTAAGACAATGTCAAGTTTTAAATAGCTGCTTTCTCTTAATTTCCACTAATATTTATTAGAAGACATCTGAAGCATTCCATTGCCATCACTCTTTTCATATGCAAGTAATGTTATTAGATAATATGTACATTAAGGTTGTATCTATCCTTACCTTCTTCTATGGCTCCTTGGAGTGAGAAAGAGGAAAGACCCAGTTAATATGGTAAAAATAATGTAAGAAGTTATGTATAGTAATAACTAACTAAATGTATAAAATATGATATGAAATTAAATAAAAAGAGAAAAACAGCTGAAAATCACAGTGGGAGAATGGGTGGCCTAAGTTGCAAAAAGGGCATAAGACTATTAAGTTTTGGTTTATTACAAAAACAAAGAAAAAAATGTTTTATAAAACACAAAATTAACGCGGCTTTTTTTAATTTGTAAGACAGTGACAAAATTTACACCAGTTCTCTAAGGGGCCCTAAACAATTAATAGGAAAATGTTTGTTATAACATTTGTTCAGAGTCAAGGTTTGGATCCAAAAGTCACTGGTCAAAATGCATATTTAACCAGAGAATGCACCTTGAGCACTAAAGTTGCTGAGATTCAAGCTGTTGTGGGGAGAAATCCTCCAGAACAAAAATTTTACGGTACCGTCCTAGTGAAAAAAGAGAGAGGAGAGAACAGCACCAGCGCATTTAAGGTGAATGTCCACATTACAAAACACAGCGCCCTAAAGACATCCAGTTAGCTCTGAGACACCTGTTTCTTCAGAGCAAGTGGTACCATGCAGATACTACTGCAGATGATAACTCCTGAAGCAGAACATCCATTGCTGTGTGGTACTGCACCTGATTTAATTAGCCCTGCTGTTAGAGCTAATGAACCTGGACAGAGTGCTGCAGCAGTGCAGCTCAGCTCCTTTTTTGCACCATGAAGTGTGGGCATATCCTGACTAGTGGGCCAGGAGATAAAATATGTATGTAAGACTGTGTTTTTCCAAGGAAATCTAAGCTAACATATATTCCACAATTCCAACTGGGAATTGTATACTTTAATCAGAGATTGTTGTGGCCATTGTGAGGAACATTTACACATCTATAATTTGACAGTTACCTACTGCACATGACTCAGCTTCCCATGACTTTTTTTTACAATGACTTTCTTTAAATTTTTACTGAACAGAGATATGAAAATCATGTCTCAGTAGTAGTTGAACAATAACTGTTTATAATCAAATACAAAGAATTAATAGTAAAGACAACTTTGGTCATCAATAAGGTTTTCAAATGTTGTAAATACTTTTTGAGATAATTAAGAAAAAAGTCAAATGACTGGGATTTTGCATAGTGTGGCTGAATTCTGAGGGAATTTCAAATTAAGTTTAAATACAAGTCCTGAGAGAAAGTATGCTTTAAAGCATACTTTACAGTATAATTTTTTTTTCTAAGTGTTTTGTGAGATGTATATGCTTATGAGGACTCAGGTCCAGTTTTGGCTGAGGACTACAAATTGGGTGAAAGCAATGAGTATTTCAAAGAATAAAGCAAAGTATAAAACTCCAAAATAAACTACCAGGTGACTCATTTTGCCTATCAACAACAAATTGAAAATATGACATAACCTAGTTACTTATATCACAGAATCACAGAATCATCTAGGTTTGAAAAGACCTTGAAGATCATCCAGTCCAACCATTAATCTCACTCTGACAGTTCCCAACTACAACATACTCCTCAGCGCTGTCAACCAGACTCTTAAACACCTCCAGGGATGAGGACTCCACCACCTCCCTGGGCAGCCCATTCCAACGCCTAACAACCTGTTCTGTATAGAAGTACCTCCTGACATCTAGTCTAAACCTTACCTGGTGCAACATGAGGACATTCCCTCTGGTCTTATTGCTTGTTACTTTGTTAAAGTGGCTCATCCCCAGCTCTCTGCAACCTCCTTTCAGGGAGCTGTAGAGGGCGATGAGGTCTCCCCTCAGCCTCCTCTTCTCCAGACTAAACACCCCCAGTTCCCTCAGCCGCTCCCCGTACAACCTGTGCTCCAGACCCTGCACCAGCTTCGTTGCCCTTCTCTGGACACGCTCGAGTCATTCAATGTCCTTTTTGTAGTGAGGGGCCAAAACTGAACACAGGAATCGAGGGGCGGCCTCACCAGTGTCGAGTACAGGGGTCAGATCCCTTCCCTGTCCCTGCTGGCCACGCTATTGCTGACACAAGCCAGGATGCCATTGGCCTTCTTGGCCACCTGGGCACACTGCTGGCGCCTGTTCAGCCAGCTGTCAATCAACACCCCCAGGTCCCTCTCTGACTGGCAGCTCTCCAGCCACTCCTCCCCAAGCCTGTAGCGCTGCTGGGGGTTGTTGTGGCCCAAGGGCAGCGCCCGGCATGTGGCCTTATGGAAACTCCTCCAGCTGGCCTCAGCCCATGGCTCCAGCCTGTCCAGGTCTCTCTGCAGAGCCTCCCTACCCTCGAGCACATCAACACTCCCACCCAACTTGGGGTCATCTGCAAACTGACTGAGGGTGCACTCGATCCCCTCGTCTAGATCATCAATAAAGATGTTAAACAGGAGTGGCCCCAACACCGAGCCCTGGGGGACACCACTCGTGACCGGCCACCAACTGGATTTAACTCTGTTCACCACAACTCTCTGGGCCCGGCCATCCAGACAGTTTTTTACCCAGCAAAGTGTGCGATTGTTCAGATCTCGAGCAGTCATTTTTGCCAGGAGAATGCTGTGGGAAACGGTGTCAAAAGCCTTGTTAAAGTCAAGGTAAACAACATCCACAGCCTTTCCGTCATCCAATTAGCAGGTTGCCCTGTCTTAGAAGGAGATCAGGTTTGTCAGGCAGGACCTGACTTTCATAAACCCATGCTGACTGGGCCTGAGCATCTGGTTGTCCCACATGTGTTGTGTGATGGTAGTATAATACTGATATACTAAGCAATTAAACAATGATTTAACTTATAGCATCATGTTTGCAAAATAAGTTTAACCTGAGTTCCTTGCATAAACATACAACAAAGTTAGTTAAGCAAAGTGCATGTGGAACAAGCAGTTGAAATTATAGAATGAAGTGTGAAAAAGATAATTACATATAAAGTCTAACTATGAAAAACATCTTCGGAAGAGTCATGATAAAGAACACTGGAAAGCTGAATTTAATCTGAAATAAAAATAACATAGGATAACAAAAATATAAAAAAAATACAACATATATATTACCAAGTGTATGATATACTCTGCTGTCTATAGAAGTACTTTAAGTTGCTAATTATCCAACTTAACCAGTCTGTATTTCTTAAGGTAAATGCTATTCATTTGTTTGTATGCAAGTGCGAATTTATAATTTTACCTATTATAGAAATCAGTATATTTTACTAAATATGCAATAAAATTTTGAATATTTGGATTTCTCAGGTATTTTTTTCTGAATGTAGAGGATAAAGACACATTAATGTACCTGGACATGGTCCTGGGCAACTGGCTGTAGAAGACCCTGCTTGAGCAAAGTGATTGGACCAGATGCCTTTGGAGGTCCCTTTCGACATCAGCTGTTCTGTGATTCTGTGATTAATTCTGTGGTTCTGTGATTCTGTGACACTGTACTGTTGAGACGCACATTTAGATTTTCTTCAATGTCTTTTTAATACATTCATTAGAATATTTTAGAATTCTTTTTCCTAAAATTTTCCTGAGTCTGATAAGAGTGGAAGAGAATGTCCACTCTCTAATGAAAGTTAAGTATTTCAAAATTTATTTTAATTTGTCTCAGGACAAGTTTCAGAGTATTTCTTTCCAACAGGAAATGATGTCTTTAATTAACATTGAGTACAACTAGAATATAGTGGGTTTTTTAAAAACAACAAGAACCCTCAGGAGAGCTATGTATCCACAGACTGATAGATGCAGAAGCAGGTGATGGGACTGTGTAGCGGGCAACCCCACTTACTACCCACCCCAGTTAGTCCTGTCTGGGATGGAGCTGAGGTATTGCACAGTCCAGCTGCAGCACTCCTGTCAGCATTAGTACTGCAGTGGCCCCTGGAGGAAGAGCTATTTTATTTGCTGTGGGCAGGGCAACAGCTCAAGTCATAAAGCAGGTACAAGAGGGACTTCTATCTCTATTGCATAATCTTTCCAGTCAAATATACTACTATAAGCCTGAGATGAACATGTATGCTGTTCTTATCTCCTGGACATCTACACACACACATACCATGAAGAAACATGTGACTCACGTTTCATTCAACGTCTGTAAGTAAACACACAGTGTCAGTACAAACTTCTGCTCTTCACCCCGCAGCCATATTTACCTGTACACCACCCAGACTTTTTCTCCACCTCACATCCCACCCCACTGTTATCTTTCTTCTGACTGTTCTCTCAGCCCTTAACATCTACATACTCACAGACACATACAGAGGTATTTATGTATTAATTCCTCCTCATTTCTTGCATGCACGATAGAGAAGGCATCAAGATCTATGTCACATTATTTTGAAAAGTTCAAATTGTATGGGAAATTATGTCTGCATAAGAAAGCACATGCCAAAGACCTGCTGAAAGTGGATAGGATGAACTAGTGATGACAGGGAGAGAAGTAAGAATAGGTGGAGTATGCCCTCAAGAAACTGAGTATCATCTCATGTACGAAGAGGAGTAGGCAAAAGTTAGGCACTGCTGGCAGTCTCCACGGCCAGTTCAAACCATGGGAAGCCACATATAACCAGTCCAAAGGGAGTGCCATCCACCAGAATCACTGCAGCCAGGGCCACAAGGAGGAAGCAGCATGTGTTGGGAATGGTGTTAGCCATTTGCATTGCAGTTCACAAAGAAGAGCATGTGGGAAGGGCTGCACTCTTGTCCAGTGATTGGGCTGCTTCCTGATTTGCTCACCCACAGGATCAGGCTGTAGCCCTGACAGTCACCCTAATTAACTGGTGGCTGTGGATGCCTACTCAGAAGCTTGAGATCTCCAGGAAATTAGGATGACATCTTTCAAAATAATTACCATTTTACAAGTGTACTCTTTTTCTAAGAACTATAAGAAGACTGTGACCTGCTAAAAGAAAATGGTTTCCACCCACTGCAACTGCAAGGTTGTGGCTAAAACACAAATAGAAGCACTGCAGCTTACCTGTGCTGACGACTCCACCCAAACAGACCTCCTAAGGCTTGAAATAGCTGTCCATACCTCAAGTTGCATGGAGATTGTTGGGTAATTTTATGATACCTGTCAAGGTGAATTAAACACACATTTGTGCTTAAATATAAAAGAACAAATTAATGAACTATGCATCAGACAGAGTTCCTCCGCAATACATGGTTCTATATGGGGTCTGCAAAGATGCAGCACAAGCAGATTCCTCATATACACTTGCACCATCACCAATTCCTTGAGCAGTTGCATGGGGCATCTCAGCTTGGCTGTGGTTTCCTCCTGCGGCCCATCCCTGTTGCCCAGCTGGTGGCCCCTGAGCTTGGTTTTAGTACATGCATTCCAGGATGGTCTACAAGACAATGCTGAGCCTGTTTCTTACCTCACTACCAAGGGAAACTTCACTCCCTTACAAGTCCCTCTGTCTCTGGCATTCCTGCTTCCAGACAGTTTAACTACTTCTTGCAGTTGAGCCTTCTTGCCCTCCATGCCAGATTATTCCTCAGTCAAAAATTACCACCACTGAGCAGTTACAATTAGAATTTCCCCCTCAAGATCCAATATCCTGAAGTAGTTTTAGCTCCTGTGTGAGAGACTGAAATGTGAAATGATTGTCTCAAAGTTTGCTTACGTGTGTGGTGTGTCACCCTCAAGGACAAGCTGTGGCTTTTGGATTAGCCTAAGAAATGTCACCCAAGGAAGTATCAAAGGGTGCACACATCCCACCCACCGCACCCCACCCCCCTTCCTGCTCCCTTGCAGTTACATTGTCAAACACCTTAGATAAGCCTCAAAGAGGCAGGCATGGACTGAGTGAAACCAGTGTTTGTCACTGGTTCCATCGTGTAAACCTGATTCTTTGTGGCTCTATTGTGTATGCCAGACACCATGCGTTGCATTGCTAATGACTTAGCACCTTCACCACTGAACTGATAAGAGGTGAACATTTCTACTCCAGAAGCAAGATGATTGTTTAAGAACCATGAAGTCAGCAAAAACCTGTGGGAACAGAGGAAAAACTAAAGGTGAGCAGATATGCTAATCAACTCCTAAAATGAACTTAAAAGGCCACAGAGAACTTTGTTGTGTGTGCACCTACCATGGAGGAGGACCAACAGGACGTTGTTAGATCCACATGCACCCACCACCAAAGAACTGAAGACTGAGGACCAACGGAATGCTGCTGGATCCATGGTGGTGACTAATCTTGCAAGTCTATTCTGGGTGCTTGCTTGATGTCTGTCTTTCTCTTACACTCTGTCCTATAACTACCCATATTCACTTCTAATAATAAAAACTGGTTTGGTGTAGGGAGAGGCGCTTGGAAGATCTTGCGACGTACGGGAAGAATAGAGGCACATGAAAGATCTCACTGTGTACAGAAAGAACAGGGAACTAAAGATCTCACGATGTACAGAAAGGAGTATATAAAGCAATTGTGCAGTTAATAAATTGAGCAAATAGCTACCACCATATTGGCATTTGTGCTTTTGTTCCCACAAAGGTTTTAACCTCTGCAAAGGTTAGCCGTGATCTGAGCGCCACACGTCTGTGGATTGGCAGGTAGAAAAAGACAGCTAATGCCTTACCACAACAGTTTGGGTGTACTGCATTTGACCTCATTTGTGTCTTAATCTTGCTCTTGGGATCATATCAAAACCTTTCCTGACATTGGATTAGGACAACATGGAGGCAGCAGTGGATGTCATACCTGAAAGTGTGACTAGCTGGAAGAACCTGGATCAGTAACTATGTTACAAGAGGAGCTCAACAAGCCAGGCAATGTCCCAGGTTGAAAAATTAAGAGTATATGAGTAATGGACAGGATCCAGAAGTAGTCAACCATTCAACCAGCTACCCACACTAAAACCAGTGCCAGCAAAGAAGTATGTTAGACATTAGTAACTGGAGATTGAGAGGCATCAAAACATTCATTTGCCAGCCAGACAACTTCTTTAGAGAAGTATGCTGCCTATGAGGAACTCGCATTCGTGACATCATTGAAAGGCTACTGAGCCTGATGAACTCCACAGTCATCTGCTCCCACTGTTCCATGTAGAGTCTAATGATACTGTGACCAGGCAACTTAGAACCATCAAAAGAGAATATATGTCTCTCAGAACAATGTTAAAAGTCGGGAATACACGTGGTGTTCTCCCTTATCCTCCCAGTCAGAAGAAAAGATTCAGGAAGGAGAAGTCAAATTAAAGAGTTGATTGCCTGGCTGCATAGCTGTTGCCATACTCAAGGTTTTGGCTTCTATGATCACGGATCTACCTTTGAAAAGCCAGGTCTGTTGGGAGCTTACAGGAGTCACTTGACCAAGAGGGGTATCTTTGCCAACAGTATGGCCAGATTAGACTTAGTGGGGGAAGGAGATGGAGTTTTGAGCAACAAAGAGACGGGGAGTGCTGATATATCAGGAACCAATGGGGAAACACCTGTGAAATGCCTCAGAGGAATTATGGTTTTTTCCTCTAAAAAGTCAACACAGTAGATAGCCCAGCTGAAGTGCTTGCATACTGATGAACATAACACAGGTAACAAACAGGATGAGTTGGAAACCCCTGTGCAGCTAGAAAGCTATGACCTAACTGTTATCACTGAAACTTGGTGGGACAAAACACACAGCTAGAGCACTGCAGTTGATGGCTATAAACAGGTCAGAAAGGACATGCAAAGAAGGAGGTGGAGGGAAAGTGTTGCCTTCTATGTAAAAAAATAGAATGATTCCTCAGAACAGTCTTTGAAACATAGTGATGAATTGAGAGCTTATGGGTGAAAAGCAGTTTACCCAATCAGTTTGCCCAATCATTTTGCCCAACCAGAGGCAAACTGTTACTGGACCTGTTGTTTACCAACACAGGTGAACTAACTAGAGGTCAAGATTGGTGTCAGCCCAGACTGCAGTGATCACGTGCTTTTTTGCCTCACTTTTCACTTTTCCCACATATATCAAGTCCCCAAACCTCAAGTCATTCCATGGTGGGGAGATAGATAAGAGAAGATAAGGTTCAAAACTACCTAAAGAACCTGAACATGCACATGTCCATGGCATCCAATGAATTGCTTCCCAGAGTGCTGAGGGAATTGACTGATGTAGTTGGTAAGCCACTCTCCATCATATTTGAAAAGTTGTGACAGTCAGGTGAAGTTCTCAGTGACTGGAAAGAGGAAAATATTGCACTCAATTTTAAAATTAGTAATAAGGAGGACCCTGCAAAGTACTGACTAGTCAATCTCACCTCTGTAGTAAGATATGGAAGAAATCCTCCTGGAAGTTGACTCAAAGCATATGGAAGACAGGTTGGTGATTAGAGACAGCCAACATGGCTTCACCAATGGCAAATCATGCCTGACTAATCTAGTGGCCTTTTCTAATAAAGTGGCTGCTTTAATGTGTCGTTATATTCTAGGAAGTTGTTTTGTTCTACTCTCATGGCCTTTTGAACCTGTAATTGAATGGTTGTGGAGAGCTAGTTAATTGTGTCGTTAATAAATTTTTAATTCTTGGCTGTTGTTTGTTTATTTGAGAGCCTTCATAGCATATTAATTCACATAGTTGGAAGAATATTGATAGAGGAGTTTTTACAGAATTATAGCTGTGTCCCTTCTCCCCCAGATGTACAGTGGGCAAAGGAGAAGTGGTTTGACCTGGTGGCAGTTGTGAGGAAGTTGGAACAAAGCTGGGGAAATTGGTGGAATGACAGAAGTGAAGGAAGAATGTGCACCATTTTAGGTGCCTGTTTGATTCAGGTGCAGGATTATTTTGTAGCAGTGAAGAAAGATAATTTGGAGAAGAGACTGGAAATGGATTGTTTGAAGACAGAACTGTTATGAGAAACAGAGAGGAGGTGGTTATTGGAAAAAAAATGTCAAATAATGTTGGCATGAGCAAAAAATCCTCCTAGTGTTGTTCAAATCTGAAAATTAAGAGTGTAGATCTTGGGGAGTGGGATGGAGATATTTGGGGAGAGTCTGATGAAAGTAGCTTGGAGGAAATAGAGGAATTGGAAGAAAGACAGGTGTGATCTCTCATTAAAATAGGAAGACATACCGCTCCACAAGGTGGGAATCCCTAAACCACCATCTGTACAGCCCTCTGGACAGGACCTGAGCTTAGTGAACTTCATGTTAAGTTTTCGTGTAAGCTGGGTGAAACTGAAACAGAGTATTGTGAAGGGTCTCTTTAATGAGGAGGGGATCAAATTCTGTTGAGTGATGACAAGGTGAGAGGTTTCTGGGGTCCCAGAGTGTTTTTAAGTGATGGACCAGGTAACCAGTCGATAACATCTGAAATGGCTTACTGGCTGGGGGTATGGACCTTAAGGAGAGGGAGGAACCTCTTACCATTAAAATGAAGGGATTGTCAGAGTTGGCAGAGGGAGCACAAAAGGCTGCTTACATTCAGGTGATGTATGAGAGGGAGCAGTGTGGAATACTGATTGCTGTGCCACTGGATCCCAGCCGCCTTAGACATCTAATTACATGTCCAGTCCCTTAGAGGAAGGGTGCAAAGAGCTATTAAATGCAACCAACGAAATGCCCCCACATCTGGCATGCACATGTTAAGGTGGGAGAAAGTGTTACATGATCTGGTTGCTTATGGGTGTGAGATGGGATGGACTGATCCAGGTGGTGGCGTGGACAGAAGTTGGAGGGTTCGGCAAGTTAGTCAGAAATTCCACCCTGAACAGCATAAACTCCACCTCATGCAGCCTCATCGTAGAGAGTTTGAACAGCCCTGGGATAAGTCAAGTTGATTTTATGATTCAGGAAAGAATGAGTAAGGGTTTGGCACTGGGCTACCCCAGGCAATGTTACATGGGCAATCCACAGATAATATCTTGAAATTGGTGGAATTGCTGGAGGGGAAAACTAGAGAACAAAGGGAAATGCAAGCAACCTCAGGAAGGGAAATTTAACCCTTTTTTGGTATTGTTAAAGGAGTTGAGAGAGTCAAAAAACTAGTAGGTGTGGTCTGGGGTCAGGCCGCCCACTCCACATGGCAAATTCCTGCCAATGGCTGGTTGACAAGGAGCCTTACATACATATCCCTGTGGGTCCTAGATGGATAAGTTTAGAGTTTTTAATTAATACAGGGCCCCTTACACCCACAGGATCCATTGAGGATGGAAAGGGGTTTTGCAGAATATACCTCTTGCTGTGGTGTGTTTCAGAAGGCAAGGACCAATTAGAACTCTATTATTTTCTTCCATTTTATTTAACAAAACTTAGTAGCGGTATCCAGAGTGCAAGGGACTCCTCTCCCTTACTAAGGCAGTTAAGCAAGCAGAGAGGTTTATGTAGCACTGAGGATATTGTAGTACAAATCCCTTTTCTCCTTTTAAATATGATTCTTAAAGGATCATTTCCCCCTGAAGGGGTAGCTCAGAAAGCCAAAGTACATAACTGGTACGCCTATTTAGAGGGAGTTAACTAGTTATTGCAATTAAGAGAGGGCCCATTTAAAATCTCCAAGCCTATAAATTCAGATTTGGTTTTGTTAAGCCAACCTTATAAACCTTCCCCAATCATGGAGGCACCCAAATTGACTATAGATTCAGATACATGAGGAATGTGGTTCACTGATGCATCCACCTGTCAAGTGGAATTAAAATGGCAATATAAAGCAGTAGATTTGGAAATTGGTACTGGTAAAACCATTATAGAGAAGGGACAAGGTACTGCATGGGTAGTAGAGTTGTGTGCTCTTTTGCTAGCAGCAGAAAATGATGCCACCGTGATTTATACTGACTGCTACACAGATTATAAGGGTGCTACAGAGTGGATACGCCAACGAAAATCTAATCAGTGGCAGGTGGGCCATAAAAAGGCTTGGACTGCTGAGGATCCTCAACAAATTTTAGAGATAAGTTGATCGCATCCCCTAAAGGTGGGGTGGGTAAAGGGCCATGCAAGAGACAGGACCCCTGCTGTGAGATGGAATCAGTGGGTAGATCATCTGGCCCAAATTAGCGTAGTTGACAGTGATAAAGAAGATTGGGATTGGTTGGTCAAGTGGCTACATATTAAGTGAGGTCACTCGGTGAAAACAGATCTCTATTATGAGTGTTGGTTCCAGGGATGGCCCATGTTGATGAAGATGTGTGAAGCAGTTCTTATGGCTTGTCTGCAATGTCGAATGAAGCTTAAGGTTAATCAAGCCCCAGAACAATATATTAAACAAGGTAAGGTGTTCTGGAGCACATGACAAGTTGATTATATTGGTCCTTTGAAGCCATCTCATGGAAAGAGGTGGGAGTAGAGATGATATCAGGATTAACCATGGCTACAGCTGTTAGCACAGCTACCAGAGACCAAACAATCCAAGTCTTGTGAGGATGGTTTAGTACCTTGCCCATCCCTGAATGTATTCAAAGTGATAATGGTTCACATTACACAGTCACAGTGGTGCAGGCCCAGGCACGAGGACGAGGCATCAAGTGGGAGTTTCACACACTGTATCATCCTCAGGCTAATGGCATGGTTGAACAAATTAATGGTTTGATCAAGAGTCATACCAATGTTTCATTACCTAACTGGGATATAAGGCTATCACAAGCAGTTTTTATCATTAATAACAACAGGGGAAATTATGGGAGCACAAAAATAGAAACATTTTTCCCTATGGGGTTATTGGGTGATGACACTCCTATATTTGACAAACATAAGCACCAGTTCCCTTTGCAAATATATGCAGACCAACATGTCATGGTGAAGTTACCTTCGACTAGCATTGTGCCTCTATGACCTTAGTAAAATCTAGGAGTTTATCTGCTTGGGAGGCCTTAGATAAAGGTGGAAAAACTCACCTTATTAGTGCCCAATGGATAATTCCTGACTTTTAATTTAATTCCTAGTTTGTAATCTGAGGCATAACTCTGGGGGTGTTTTTTAGGATCTTTGAGAAACAGATGCCTTTGGCATCCTGACTGGCAATGGTGGTGGTGATCCATATAGACAATCAAGGCTTAAACAACAATGTGGTGGAAAATTAATCTTGTGAACTTGGTGCTATTGAGGGAGGAAAGTGTATTTATCTCTGGATTGTGCTAACGACATTTTAGGTCAACAAATGAAGAAAGTGGGGAGAAACTTGAGGCAATTTTTGCTGTATTAAGCATTAACTGGATGACTGGATATGTTTGAATCTTCCTTGTTAGAATGATTAACTAGCTTCCTTCAACTTTGATTGTAATAGATTGTAAGTAGTAAAGTCCATATTAGTGTGTATAACTATCTAGGAATGAAAATCCAAGAGTATTGAAACTCACTCCCTTTTAACCTTGGAGTCAAGAGATGACTGCAACACCACTTCAAGGAAACCAGCCAAATCATGACTGTAGTCACAGGGTAGATTGTGTAACAGGTGCACCTACTCAATGAAAACAGGGCTTCTTGGTTGCTGAAGTGTAGCTGCTATTGGTTGTCTTTGTTCTCAGGGCTTCACCATATAGGTCTTTGGCCAACAGGAGCTAATATTGACATTGTCTACAGATCAGATTTGGCCTGGATATAAATGGAGTCCTCTGGATGAGCCATTTTGAGCTATTTCTCCCCTTGGAGCAGTGTACTGTGGTCTAGGACTCTCCCATTGGGTTGGGATGCCACCAAGGAAACTCCTTAAAGTTACCTGGGTCAAGGCGCTGCTCTGAGAAGTTCCTCAAGGTTGAGAGACCTCACTTGTCAGGTGAGTGATAGAGTGGTTTGGGTTTTTGCTAAACCCTAGAATTAATAGTGCATTTTGTGTTGGAGAATGGCTTGCAGAGCAAGGCCATGGGTCTGTGCAGGAGCTGATTACAGCCACCTGAGGTAAACAAAGGAAAAAACCCAGGGTACAGTTATGCTAACAAGGAAGGAGATTCAGGGCTCAGTTATGCTAACAACGGACTGTTATGTTAACAGAGAGAGAAACTGAGGTACACAACGGCTTTGAGTGTAATGGTAAACAACCTTGGGAAAGTAAGCAAGTCAGAGGAAGGAGGATGTTGGGACATACCTGAAATACCACAAGGTGTTGGGATATTATAATGTAACCTTTTAGTTGTATCCAATGGTTGGGATATTATAATGTAACCTTTTAGATGTATCTAATAGATTTGTGAGTAGTATCCTGTGGAGTGCTTATATAAGGTGTGATTTCTTTCAAGAAAATGGAAGCTTGCTCTATCATTCACATTGAATCGGCTGCTTGCTTTTCCTCTGTCCTCCGCAATTTTGTGTTGTCATTAAACCCTTTAAAGTGTTTCTTTGTTCTGTGTTTTGGGTTGTTGTTAAACCCTAAGAAGTAGTTATGTTCCTCTCTCACAGTCATTCGAACCTGTTTGAATGTTTACAGAGGACTAGTTAATTGTGTTGATAATAAATTTTTAATTCTTGGTTGTTGTTTGTTTATATGAGAGCCTTTGTAGCACAGTGGACAAAGAAAGAGCAGCAGATATCTCTTACCTGGAATTCTGTAAGGTCTTAGATATGGTCCCCTCCAACATTCTTACCTATAAATTAGAGAGAGATAGTTTTGATGTATAGACTGTGAGATGGATGAGGAGTTGGCTGGATGGCCATGTCCCAGAGTTACAGTCAATGGCTCAGTGTCCCAGTGGAAACCAGTAACTAGTGGTGTCCCTGAAGGGTCCATACTGGGACCAGCACTATTCAATATCTTCATTAATGATGTAGCTAGTGAGATTAAGTGCATCCTCAGCAAGTTTGCAGATGGCAGCAAGCTGAGTGGTGCAGTTGATTCTCTCCAGGGAAGGGAGGGACCTTGACAGGCACGAGGAGTAGACTCACGCAAGCCACATGAAATTCAACAAGGCCAAATGTAAAATCCTGCACCTGGGTCAGGGCAATACCCAATATCTATACAGTCAGGGGAATTAATTGATTTGGAGGAGGCCTGCAGACAGGGATTTGGAGATACTGGCAGATGAAAAACTGGACATGAGCTGTCAATGTGTGCTTGCAGACCAGAAAGCCAATTACATCCTGGGCTGCATCAAAAGAAACTTGGCCAGCAGGGTGAGGGAGATGATTGTCTCCCTCTGCTCTGCTCTGGTGACACCCCACCTAGAGTACTGCATCCAGCTCTGGGATCTATAGAACAAGAAAGGCCTGTTAGAGGAGGTCCAGAGGAGGGCCACAAAAATGATCAAAGGGCTGGAACACTTCTCCTGTGAGAAAAGGCTAGGAGAGTCGAGATTGTTCAGTCTGGACAAAGTAAGGCTCCAGGGAGACCTTTTGCAGTCTTTCAATATATAAAGAAGTCTTATAAGAAAGATGGAGAGATACTTTTTACCAAGAAGGGACAATGGTTTTAAAATGAAAGAAGATAGGTTTGTATTAAACATAAGGAAGAAAATTTTTATGCTGTGGGCAGTGAGACAATGCAACAGGTTGCCCAGAGAAATTGTAGATGTCCCATCCCTGGAAGTGTTAAGGGCCAGGTTGGATAGGTCTTTGAGCAACCTTATCTGGAGAAAGAAATGCTCATGGCAGGGAAGTCGGACTAGATGACCTTCCAACCCAAGCTATTCTGTGATTCTATAGTCCTATATTAGTATTTTATACTAAGACCTAAACTAACATAAAAAGCTTGAAAATACAACCTCAAGTGAGCTGGCTACTAAGCAACAAGATGTTTAAAAATAATTTTTATCTCCTCACCTTCCAGTTTTGAAAATTTAGCCCTGTATTCCCACACCCTGAAATATCCCTGAAGTAGATGCTTCTGACATGAAACATTTTAGTCAAAGAGAAGATTTTCATTTTATTAAATTTTTAGAGGGGACAGTCCATTTCTGGATTGTATGTTCTTTAAAGCAGGAACTTCAATTTGATTTATACTATTCTCCTTCCCCAGTCTGTGCTGTTTTCTTTTTCATTTTAGCAACTGAACACAAAATTCAGTTACTCGCTGAGCTTTGTACTCTATTTGACTGGAAATCAAAGTCAATGTTGTGCTCTGTGATGAGCACTAAGAGTCATTAGAGTATTTTTCCAAAGTGGTAATCATGCAAATAGAGAAAAATCAGATACAAAATTTATAACTCAGTCTTTTAAAATATGTGCAGTTTTACAAAAAAATCAAATCCCTTGAAAGGCCTAAACATACAGAATTTCTAGTTCTGACCTTCACAAAATATTTTCTTTTTCTGTTAGCTTATTTGAGGTGTTATTCACAGAATGTGCAAAGGCCAAGTATTCAGGAACATAAAAGCTTTCTTATGCCTGACAGAAACAAAAGTTGTTTCTTCATTGTAGCAACATTTCTGAATCAGAACAACCAACGTTTTGCTAGCCATCAGGCTAAATGGCTGACTGACAAAAGATATTGGCCATTCAGTGGACTTTAAATGAAAGTCTTAGCATATTCTTGGGCTAAAAATGTTCACTTAAGTTTCAGTTTTACACAGGAAATAATTTTGACTGGTCTTCTCACTCCATACTGTCTTCTTCCTTCTAGGAAGTTTTACATCGGTATTTTCTGAGTTAGAGTTTTTCCATATTTTTTATAGAACGACCATCTCTATTTAGTGAAGGAAAGCCATTACTTCTTTTCCCGTTACTGAGAATTCTCATTTCTATTGCAAAAGAAAAGTAATGAAAGCTATGCTAATTCATTCCTCAGCTCATTGCTACCTAGGTTCAAAGGACTTGTTCTGGGTGTTGAAAATACACAATGAGGCATGAGAGAGCAAAGATATTACCATTTGTCTTCACTGGAGTTTATTCTTGAAAATAATATGATTTGCTCATGTAGAATTTCAAAGTCCATTGTGGGAAGTACCATAATATTAGTTAAAGCTAAATGTATTTTTCTTTGCAGCTAGCAAAGTAGTGAAAGCTTGTGCAAAAGAACTGAAATTACCATTATTGAGCTTCTATCCCATAAGACTTCACTGAATTTTCTATTCTATTATTCAATTTCCTATTGACCTGATTTTGTTCCCCTGATTATAATGATCAGAGTATTTCTCAGAATGCTCAAGGTGGCTTCCATAATAAAACCAGTTAAGCTTAAAACCTCCCCCATGCTTTTTAAAATACAAGGCAGTTTTAAATTGATTGACTAAAACTAAATGTCCTCCTCATTCCTCTAGGGATTTATCAGATGAACCTAGGTCACACTGTCAGCTCTTGTATGGGCTTCCAGGGATTCTGAATTGAAGATGATGAGAAGTGATGAATCTTGGTCATATGAAAACCCTGAGGGATACAAAATTTTATTAGGTGGCAGATGCAAAACACAATTAGCCTTCAACCCAGCCACCTTACTCCTAGTAAAGGGTCTATCTGAGTCAAGTTAATTGTCCCTACTTCTCTAGAAATCTATGAAAAGATCTATTGCTCATACAAATCCTGTTATTAACTTTCTTTTTTTTTTTTTTTTTTCCCACTTGCACCTCTGGCTCCTTTTAAGGTCACAAGTTAATACAATAAGGTCTGGATGAGATCAGTGATTTCTACACAGGGCCAGTACAGACCTATCTTTAAGTGATATTAATTTTGAAATGTTCCACTTACCTGCCTTTGAGGAATAGATATCTGCAGTCACAGTTGAGTAATCTGATTATCTGTTAGTAAAAATCTTGTATCTATCGGTCTTTATACAGTTAGCACTGCATTTTTTTTTTTTACTTTCTTCATCTTTTATGCATTTTGAATATTTATAGTAATTTAAATTTACTGAATATTTTATAGTATAAATGGTGGATCTTTCAAATTTTTACTTCCTCTATAGAAGGTATTAATTCATTAAATTCCTGTTATTAAGTTATATGCTTTATCTTTCACACAAAAAATGTGAATGTTGCTGAGTGAGGCAGGTGATTTACTGACAGTAGACAAACAACACTGAGGTATTGACTGCTTTCTTTGCCTCAGTCCTCACTGACAAGGTGTGGCAGGCCTTGCAGTTTAGTGACAGGGCTCACGTAGGAGCTACCAGACAGGAATGATGGTTGAGTCAAGGATTGCTTGCAAGACATCAACCCACACAAGTTCCGAGACCTGACGGACAACACCTAATGGTGCTGAAGGATCAGGCCAATATCCCTTCAAGGTCATTCTCCATCAGCTTTGAAATGTCATGGAGAGTGAAGAAGGTCTCTGACAACTGGGAAAATGCAAATTTTGCACCCATTTTCAAAACGTAGCAAAAACAAAACCTGGGGAACTGTGGGCCAGTTGGTCTCACTTGCACCTCTGGCAAAGTCATGAAGGGAGCTCTCTTTGAACACGTTTTGGGGCAGGTGAGAGGAGAAGGAGATTGAGGATAGCCAGCACAGATTTACTAAGGGTAAAATAGGCCTGATCAACCTGACTGCTTTCTGTAACAAAATGGACAGATTTGTAAATAAAGGGAGAACAGTGGATATTATTTACGTACCATTATTTCCTCATTCATTCTTTTCCTCTGCAATCCATTATCCATCTAGACTATAAGCATTCAGTGGTAGGGCTTTTCTAGTGTTCTGCATTTGTACCTTCATGAGTATAAAAGGACCTCAGTACATTTCAGATATGTCTTGTTTCCAAAAGTAAAGGTGATCTACAGAGTGGGAAGACCCCCACAAATTTCTGTCACCTTGAGGTTCAGAGGTATCTTTTTGTAAGTTTGTATGCAGCCTGAGCATACAGGACCCTCCTTGACAGCATTTCATCTAGAACAAAATTTGGCCACAACAGGCATGGGTGGAGCCACAATGCACTCAGCAAAGATCTCCCCCGTCTTCAGGTCAGAGCTGAGTCTAATGTCTGGGAATTCCTGACTCACGACCAAAAGCCTCACTGGTCTGCTCACCAGTACAGTCATGGTTTTTTGGATGTCACTGAAATAAAACAGCAAATCTATCCCTGATGAAGGCCTTCTAAAGAAAGAGACAAAAATAGCACTGTGCATATATTTTTTACTATTCTATCTTTTTCTTCTAAAAAGGAAACAAAATTATTCACATCATTTCTAATACTGTTTTCTGTGAGATAGTCTGGCAAACTGAGCAGGGCTCGATGAAGCAGAACACCAAGCAGGTTTCCCTTTAAGCCACCATATCAAATTTTTTTCTGCAAATGCGTAGCTTCATATTCAGAAGTCTGTCTGACTACACATCAGATACAGTGAATAACTGTACTACATGATTTTTTTTTTTTTACATTGTAAATTTCCCCCTAGATATCAAAATTATAAAACCCATTCATCTACCTGACTTTCATTTTTATGCTCAAGAAGACATTCAACTCTTCCTTCAGTGACTTAAATACACTATACTATTTATTCCCATTTCATGCTTAAACTAAATTACAAATTACTTGATGTCTTTGTTCAAAGTTGATTCATACTCCCTTCTGTTTATTAGCTTTCTCATTATGTATTTAAGATCCTAAAGAAAACGCAGAAAAAATTGTCTTATTCGCCTACTAGCAAAAGGCCAAATTCTGTTGCTTGATACCCATGTGTTATCCCAATGATGAATAGTGAAGACATTATTTTACAGTGCTAGGACTTGCAGTTGGCATTTATTTTATATTCAATGAGAGGAAAACATTACAAAACATTCCTGTATAGCTGACCAAGCAGCCACTAAATTAGGGAAAACTTTTGATGTCCATCTGTTTTTTCACATATTTCCTTTTGCTGTTATTCATATTTTTTACACAAAACCCAGTCTCATATCACAAAAGCAGACTTAAAAGTTCTACATTCCTAAAAGCTTTAGGTAAGGCTCTGCAAGTCTTTGTTTTCAGGGTTCAAACAAGGTATAAAGCTATGTAGCTGACTATAATATTGGATTTTTTTTTCATATAGGAATCAATTTCATTAAAATTCCTTACATTTAATGTGATTTTCCACTTCTAAAATTGAGGACGGGCAAGAGAAAAAAAAATATGTATCCTACATGCTTGTTTACAGTCTCATATAAATATAATGATGTTTAGTTCATAAAACCACAGTTTTGAAAATAATTAGCCTAACGTTTTCATAGCAGAAAATGTGGTAAACATTTTGAGGTTGGAACACCTGCTTTATAGCTTCAGTAACAATATTTGTGAAGTTACTTGAGTTTGTTTTTGTTGTTAAATAGGACTGCTATATTAACATACTCTACAACTCAAAGTGCACTGCAACTCTAATATAACCAATGCACATTAAGATAATCACTGTTGTGCGTATCTAGGTGTTTATTTAAATACTCAGGATTTCCAGAGTATTTACTAAGCAATACGCTGCTCAGATAAATAGAAAAATGTAAGAAAGTCAAACAAACCCTAAAATGTTAATTGAACTACAGTAGGCACTGTTTAAGATTAAGAAGCCACAGAGAGATTCTAACAGTTGTATACATTAGATCAAGACATGGGAATACCATGGAGTGGTGTGTCTGTGATCCATGTAATTACTACAGAGACTTGCCAGGTTTTAATGTAAGGTAATTAGATAAACGGTTTGTTGGAGTCACAGAGAGATTACATTAGATAATCTCTATTAGATATCATACTTCTAGCTAAAACAAATCCCATATATGCATTAATGCTCAGAAAATATGGCTTAAATTGACAAACAGAAAGTTATTAGGGCTACCTTTTTAATACCTTTTTAAAAAATCTTTTAAACAATAATTTAGAAATAATTAATTTATTTCAGATGTAAACCAGTGCACTTGACCATACAGTTACCCCTTCAAAAATCTAATAACCATCTCATATTGCAAAACACCTATATGAACAGAACTTTTAACATGCACAGGTATATGCCCACTTGTGAACATGAAAAATTAGTAATTCCTTGAAGTGAGTCCTAGGCTTTATAGCAGGTGCTTTCCAGCACCATGTACTGTATGTATACACGAGTAACAACACAGATCTACAGAGGATTGCACTAGGGATATGACAGCAGTCTTAATTTTGAATGGCCTTACTTTTCAAGATTATTTTCTTGTCAGCAAATTTGATACCTCTTCTTGCCACACCCTTTTTTTTTTTTTTCTCTACAGTTTAATAATTTGCAGTATAGTTATCTCCCAATAAGACATTAAAATAGTAAATAATGTACAGAGGTTCTGGGAATTTTGCTGTGAACATTTACAAATAGGGCAATAATTAATCCCAATTTCCCTTTTAATTTTCAGTGAATTTCCTTAGCAACTGCTTTCATGCCTGATCAGATCACTCCATGAAGCTATCTTTCCATGGATGATAAGGAGTGGGTTTCAAACAGAAAACTCTCAATATCCTGTAAACTTACTTATCAAATAAATGTCTTATCTCTTAAGGTTTCCAAGGGTCTAAAGAAGACCATACTTTTAAAAAGTGCTATGTATTTGATACTAGCATCAGATGTACTAGACTGAAGGATATCTTTTAATAACACCAGAACTGAGCAATTTTTTCTGATTCTCCCTGGTTCTACTCATATCTTAACAGAAAAAAATGAGGCCACATGTTCAGTGTTTGATTGTATATGGCAGAGTGACATTCATATCACTGAATTACACTCAGTAGAATTTTAAAAAGCATTGTTAAAAAAAAAAAAAAAAAAAGGAGGGGAAATGGCAACAGTTTAGTCCTGTAGGAATCTGAATTTTGTAGCCCAAATTAGAAGCTGTCAAATCAGGTTTCAGCTGTACTGGGCAGGAAATTAGAAACAGAAAGTGAGATGCAGAGCCCACTGAAAGTGTGGGAGGATAGCCAGACTCTTCAGCATGGGGATATTCTTTTATCAAATGAAGAAGCAGACAGACAAGCCAAACCTCACAGTGCTCAGGGAAAGTTAAGGGCCAAAAGTTTTCTTTGCAGTCAAAATATAACCACTGAGATCAGTTAAGGAAGTTAAAGAAGAGGCAGTAAATTATTTCTGTTTTGTACTGTTTAGTGCCTTGATAAATACTTCAAACAAAACATATTTTCCCCAGCTGTTTCTTCAATCCTGACAATATACAAAAGACACATTATGAGCACTTGCAGGTGAAATTTGACCCTGAGTAAAATCGAGTGTAATTTCTAAAGGCATTTTGCCCAGGTAGATTCAACTCAGAGAAGGTGGAAAGATTAGTCAATCCCAGTGTTATTACAGCTGAAGAGTCTGGCCCTGAAGCTCTCCTTTTTCACTGGGCTGTTCATAGCCAGTGGACGTTACATGGCAATTTATACCCAAGGATATCCTTTCTCTCACTGGACTCCTACTCTTTTCCTATTGGTTATGGTCCTCTAACCTCTAATAACTAAAAATATTATTTTTAGTTTATAAATAATTATTTAAAACTCAAATCAGATTTTCCTTCCCTTTTGCTTGCATATCTTTATGTTTTGCTGATTAGGGATACCAGTTAAACTCAGACACCAGAATGAAAAGAGCAGTAATTTACTAGAAATAACTAAATAATATTACAGAATAATACAGAAAACATACAGTAAGAAAGGGAAGAATAGTGCACTTAAATAGAAAAATACAGGGTAATGCATCAAATAATCACTACCTGAGAGAGAGAGAACAGTGATTAAGAAATATCCATCCCCACTTGCACACGTTCCCATCACCCAGACCCGCAGTGGCTGGGCAGCCCCGGTTACAGCGAGGGTTTGCAGAGCCTGTCCCGGCAAGGGGGAAATCCTACGCGGTGCGTCCACCCGTAGGTGAGGCTGCCAAAGTCGCTGTGAGCCGGTCCAGCCTTATATACCCCAAAATCAGCAAGCCAGAAGAGCTGGCACCTTTTTTTTAAACTGAAATATTTGGTTTCAATCTCACATTAGGTTCCCCCCAGAGCCTGGCCAGGGCTCAAGGGAGAAGCCAAAGGGAGTTTCTCTGTTTATCTGACAGGATTATGCACAATCACACATCAGGTCTCGGGGACAGACACCTGCCTCCATGACCCTGTTGTTCTATTCACATACAAAGGAAGGGGAAGATACATTGCAGATAGATACATCCTCCATGCATATGTCATTAAGGATTACATTCCAGGTTAACAGTTTTGGCTCAGGGCCTGTTGCTCAGGCTTCAACACTTCCACCTTTTACATCAGAATAGGTGGTTTATTATAACTTAGTACAATACCTACTAGCACAATGGTTTTCAGTTATACAGGATTTATCTATAGGATAACTCTGGCTTGGGTTTATTGTCCAAGCCTTAGCACTTCACTTTATTAGGACTCTGTTAGACTAGCTGCTGTCTTTATATTTCCTAATTATATCATTAGAAACACTGAAACACTCCGCATTTCATCATAAAATATCAAGAGGCCTTAATTCATGCTTCTTCTCTTATTTTTGTTCATGGTATCAGAGACCACTATATGTCTTCTTATCTATGCATAACTATGTATATAAGATCATTTACATATACTGTAAAAAGATGAGATCTTTGCTAAGAATTTAGGAAAAACCCCTCACTTCTGCCTTATGCAGTGCTTGCTAATACTGTCTTCTGACTGTAAATTTCTGAAGAATAAATGCTGCTTTCCAACTGTGTACCTCTGCAGCAAGGCATGCTTGACATTGCTGAAAACGTCCTCGAGTAACTTGAAAAGTGTTCTGAGCTCACACTTCTAAGCCAGTTTTCTAACTTACTTGTTCTGGTCCTAAAATAATTTATCAGCAATCCCATTCCTCCTACCAAATAAATAGCATACTAATACTAGAAGAGCCACCAATGTTCTTATTGACAGTTTTTTAGTACATTTTCCTGAAACAATCCAAATAATAGATCCTTCGTTCCACATATGTTGATGTGTCAGTAAATGTTGAAAAACTGCTATATATGCATTTTAAAGTTCAGACACTTGAAAAGACTCAAAATCCTTTGTGTAGTTGATGTATCAGTTATCAGGTATTGCCTGAGGACTTTTCCTTCCTTCCTTCCTTCCTTCCTTCCTTCCTTCCTTCCTTCCTTCCTTCCTTCCTTCCTTCCTTCCTTCCTTCCTTCCTTCCTTCCTTCCTTCCTTCCTTCCTTCCTTCCTTCCTTCCCTCCTAGATCCTACTGTAAAGATACTCTTTTTTTTTGTTGTTGTTCTAAAGCCTGCAAATTCTCATACCTTTGTTCATTACCAAGCGGAAATTTCCAGCCACTTGCTACTTAGGTCACTTAACTTTAGACTCAGTACAACGGAAAATAAAGCTTTCCTCTCTGCTTCTTATATTATAGCTGTGTTTGTAGTTTTTGTTCTTGTGCAAATATGTTGAATGTTTTTTATTGCTTAAAGTTTATTGCTTAACATTGTCTCTTATATGTCTGACCTAAGTTGAGGTGTTCAGAAGTTTACGAAGTTCTTCACAAATGTATAGAAACAATTGAAATTCAAACCAGAACTTGACAAACCTTCCTCCACAAAGATAATTTAGTAAAATCTGTCTAGAATCGTGGAATTAAATTTGAGATTTTTTTCTCAGTCTAAACTATACTTAAATTGAGTACTACATTTTTTTAAGGTAGGCATAACTGAAAAGATCCTTGAATATCTTTTTTACCAACACCTGTAAATAAAAATACTCCTGGAAGTTCAACAGGTCCTAAATTTCTGTCTGGATTTTGTACATTAATGTCTACCGCCATATGGAAATGACTCTCCCAATAAATACTGCCCTTCCTTGTTTGGGTTTTTTTTTTTTTTTTTGACTGTCACTTTTTTGAGTGCAGCTAGTGATTCCTTCTCAGACTTGTCAAGAAATTATAGAAAGTTAGAGATCACTATTTCAGAGCTCTGAGCTGCAGTCAGAAACTTTCTTGTACTTCAGAGGAAGTGTATTGGAGTTTTGGGGATGCTTTTTCATAATATGTTACTAGTATTAAAGTATACCCACCAAAACCTCCTGTATTTTCATAGAGCTGACAAAATCCTAGTAATACAGGGACAGTGTCTTATTTCACCTGCAAAATGAAATAAAGAACTCCTAGATGTGACTTAAAAGAGTAGTCGTCTAAGACATTTTGTATATGTCATCAAGAAATCTTCACAAAGTGTCTGGAATATCTGCAAAGAACACATTCAGCTGGAATGTTTTGAAAGGTGAGGTAAAAATGAAGTAAGAAAAAATGTGAACAGTTTGACCTATGATCAAAATAATTATTCATGTTACAGACTGCAGTGTCTCAGCAGAACCTTACAAGTGCATGTTTCATAGCTGGTAGATGCTATTTGACCTGTTTTAAAACCTTACAGTGAGAGGGGTTGAACACTCCTAGCTAATTTGTTTAACTGCAAATTATTCCCATTAAAGTATACTCCTAACTTTGACAGCATATTGCCTTGTTTATTATTTTATCCCATGTCAGTGGACTTGGATTATCAGCTGATCATCACCCTCTTTAAAACAAAAATTTTACATATTTGAAGGTTGTGACACTGCTTACATGATTCTTTTTCACAAACTAATACCTCCTAATTCTCTCATATTTTTTATATACTGTATTTTTAAAACCACTTGTCAGTCTTCTCTTGACTATCTTCATGTTATCCACTCTGTATTAATCTGTGTGACCTATATTGTGTATGCGATGCCAGGTGAGACATCATGACTGCCAAAATGAGGAGAATAATTACCTCTTATGTGTTAACACTTCTGTTAGTACAGCCTGATACACAGTAGCCTGTCTTGTAATGTCATCACATTGTCAATCTACATTCAGTCTGTACCACAGTGCAAACAATACCTATGTCCTTTTCTGCAATACTGATATTTAAGCAGTTATTTTTCAATTTGAAATTATTTTTCTTCCTATATTTAGCACATTATTCTTATATTTTTTGAATTTAATCTTCCTGATTTTGCCTCATTCATCAATTTATCAAAATCGGTTGATTAGGATTTTAGTTCTGTAGTATAAAGAGCCTGCCATCTCTCAGTTTGGATTATCATCTGTAAACTTCCACTGGTTTATTATTACTCCATGAACCATGTGCTAGACTGAAATTTGGAAGACTAGCATGAAAATTAATACAATTACTAGTACTAAATTAAAAAAAAAAAATAAAAAATCATTGCCAAATCATGTTTGAAAACAAGCAACTACCCTTTGAGGTTTTAACCAGCAGTGACCCATCTAGTAGTAGTAATATCTAAACCATAATTGTTTAATTTGCTTATAAAAGATGTAGTACACTCAGAAATCTAATAGAGTCAAGCAACAGCACTTCTGCTGAGTATTCCTTAACCACAAAGCCAGTACCCTCTAGGAAAAGAAAATTAAATTGGTTTGACACTATTTATTTTTGACAAATTAATGCTGACCATACCTTAGCACCTGATTATCCTCCAAGAACTCACAAATTGATTGTTCAGTAATTTGTTCCAGTACCCTTCTAGTATTACATTTAGGTTGAACAGTCTATAACTCCCTAGGTATTCCTTCTTCCTTTTTTAATGATAGGCATTACATTTGACCTTCCCTACTCCTCTGGGACCCCACTTGTCATCCACAGATTTTTGGAGATCTTTGCTAATGGTTCATAGATTGTTTCAGCTAATCCTTTAACAGTGAAAGGCAAATTTCTTAAGAACCTGGAATTTACAATATCTGTAAGTTATCTAAACATTATTTAAACCAAGCCTTCATTATTCTTATCAGTGTTCTTATACTCTTTATTAAATTAATTGTGCTATACATCTGATTACAATTAACCTGGATCTAAAAAAAAGCAAAAGATACTTTGTTCTTTTCAGCATCAACATTTATTTGTTCAGCATTCCAGCTAAAAATTGGAGTTATATTTTCCCTTATCTTTCTTTTTTACCTTTAAATTATTTGCAGCTTTCAAAGTAAAAATATCAGTTTGTTTCAACAAGCAACAAATGACTGGCAGGCATCTGAAAACGCTTCAGAACTCAAAAATTTGGCCAGTGATAAGCACACAATGCACAGCTTGCTCAATTAAAAAAAAAAAAAAAAAAAAAAAGCATATGCCCTTAATTTAATGGGAGTTTTTAATATAATTTCCTATTACTACATTTAAAACTGCTTTTTTTTTTTTTTTTTTGCCATGCTTATACTTCTATTCAACTAAAAAGAATTGGCACTTCATGTGTCCCCTATGTATGGGAATTCAGTTTTACAAGGAAAGAAAAAATTAATATAATAATTTAAAATATTTAAATTAATAATCTAAATATTAATGAAATCTATAATTTTTGTTTTAGAACAATGTAGCTCTTCTCATTAATAGAAAAATTACATTTGCTTGTGCAGAATTATATTGGTTGAAAACATTTTGATAAAATTAGGGGGAAAAAATTGGTTTTAATATGGAAATTTCTGTATTTCATACTAAGAAGAGATATTCAAGATGAGGCATTGACTTTTCATATCTATGAAACAGAATTTATCATCCTAACCAAGTTGCTGAACATCCATACATGCAGTACTGACCTTAGTTCAAGTCTGCCAGAGAACATGTTTTAGAAAATTAGAGATATTCACATGCTAAAGGAAATTCAATATGTATGGCCTACATCTCAGAAAACTGTTTATTATGTATAAGAACAGCTTTATTGCACTTCCACTTATGAACAGTGACAGATATTCTTGAATAATAGGAGAAAATGCTCATTAGTTAATTACCCACAGATAGATTTATCACACTCCTATTAAATAGCTCCACAGAGCAGGACGCCTCAATGAGCCCTCTGCATCACTTAGGAAGAGTAAGTGAGACTTGAAGGGAGATGAACTGGTGTGAAGAGCCCTGAGCTGGTCCAGTGCACTCAGACAATACAATCCATTGAAGGCTCTTGACACAAGTTTGATACAAGTTGAAGGAGTGAGTCACTGCCAAGAAACAGGCATTAAGCGCAAAATCATCTAAGAAAGAAATAATCTCTTCCAGGAATATTACCAAGTTTAGGCAAATCTGGATTTACTTCATGATTACTTTTTCTCTGATTTATATTATTCCCTTAGTAGATTATTTTAACCAGGTTACTGCCTTGGATAGTCCTCAAACAAGGTCTGTTCCTTCCTCCCTCGCTCCCTTCCTGCCTTCTTCTCTTTCTCTCTTACCCACTTTTTCTTTCTTTCTTTCTTTCTTTCTTTCTTTCTTTCTTTCTTTCTTTCTTTCTTTCTTTCTTTCTTTCTTTCTTTCTTTCTTTCTTTCTTTCCTTCTTTCCTCCTTTCCTTCTTCTTTCCTTCTTTCCTTCCTTCTTTCCTTCCTTCTTTCCTTCTTTCCTCCTTTCCTCCTTTCCTTTCTTCTTTCCTTCTTTCCTTTTCTTTCCTTTCTTTCTTTCCTTTTCTTTCCTTTCTTTCTTTCTTTCTTTCTTTCTTTCTTTCTTTCTTTCTTTCTTTCTTTCTTTCTTTCTTTCTTTCTTTCTTTCTTTCTTTCTTTCTTTCCTTCTTCTTTCCTTCTTTCCTTCCTTCTTTCCTTCCTTCTTTCCTTCTTTCCTCCTTTCCTTTCTTCTTTCCTTCTTTCCTTTTCTTTCTTTCTTTCTTTCTTTCTTTCTTTCTTTCTTTCTTTCTTTCTTTCTTTCTTTCTTTCTTTCTTTCTTTCTTTCTTTCTTTCTTTCTTTCTTTCTTTCTCTTTCTCCCTTTCTCTCTCTCTTTCTCTCTTCTCCTCTCCTCTCCTCTCCTCTCCTCTCCTCTCCTCTCCTCTCCTCTCCTCTCCTCTCCTCTCCTCTCCTCTCCTCTCCTCTCCTCTCCTCTCCTTCTCCTCCTCCTCTCCTTCTTTCCTTTTTTCATCCTCAGGTACATTTTAAAAAGAATGACTACTTTTTCCTTTTTTTTTTTTTTTTTTTTTTATTTCTAATAAGACACATTGTAATATGGAAACTCTTTAGAATACACTGCAAAATCAAGTTGTATGTTTAACATTTCATTATATTCTACCATTATGATCTTAAATCACTTTTCCTATAATTTTAAGGTCATTAAAGATGAAGAAAAAGAGGTTGTTTAATAGGTTGCTTTAAGGCAGCAGCCCTAAAAGTGAACAATCCTCGTTAATGATGAACCAAGAAGTAAATAAATTGTATATGATAGTACACATTCTGCTGAGACCTCTCCATCAGCCCCCTTAAAATTTGGAATTTGCTGACAGCACTATTACTGGTTTCTGGCCTGTATTAATTATTACCATGTAAGGTAGATTTCTCATATAGCTATGCCTAACTGTTAAACCACCTTTTAGACACACACAAAAAACAAAACAAAACAAAACAAAAAAACAACACCAACCCAAAAATAACGAAAACCCACAAACCTCTGAACATGCCTGGGAGTAAATTTGATATCATTACTGACCTTAGAAAGTATGTTGTGCTTGAGATGCTTTGGTCAAAGGTGGTCCAGAATTGTAACGTTCATTTGATCTGATGTAAATAAGTAAACATGACATTGTGTCTTGCAGAAAATAATTTTTCTGAAGGTGATTCAGAGCTGCCTGCATAGTGGCCTTTGTAGGAACTAAGGTAGCATATTTATGGCCAGTCAAAATCATATAGCTGCAACATACATGAGAAACAGCCTGGAAATCCTTTTGAAAAGATACAAAATTCCATCAGTTAACTGGGGTAACCACTCATTCAGGATATTTCAATATACAGGAAAAAAATCACACATGCTTAATTTGTCATGTGAAAGGGAAGTAGACAAGTATGTAAGACAAGAATTTCAATCACCACTTTAATTGGCCATAGCATTTCACTGTACTGAATGTTTCATGAGAGTTTTGGTTAGGAATTAAAATTTATAATAGATAGATAGATAGAGAGTAGCTAATTATATTTATGTAACTCAAAATGTAAATATTTATACTGGAATGTATTTGGGTTGGATTTCAGCCCAACCCACTGCTCCCAACTCTGTTGCTGTATCCATTGCTTCAGTTCATATGCAATAGATTCATTGGTGAACGATCAAAGAAAATTTCTGAAAAATACAGGAATCAGGGTAATGTTTAGAGTGAAATGCATTCCATGGTAGTATCATGGTAGAATCATGGTAGCTTCCATATTATATTGGGTTTGCTTGGCAAGGTTTTGGCAGCAGAGGGGCTGCAGGGATACCTTTTGTGAGAAGACACCAGAAGCTGCTCCCATGATGGAGAGAGACAGTTTTAGCTGGGTCTAAGATGAACCTGTTGCTGGCCAAAGCTGAATCCATCTGTGATGTTGGTAACACCTCTGTGAGGACATATTTAAGAAAGGGTAAAAAAAGCTGTGTGACAGCAGCTAGGAGAAAGAAGTGAGAAATTGTGAGAGAAACAGCCCTGCAGGCACTAAGCTCAGTGAAGAAGGAGGAGGAAGAGGTATTCCAGGTGCCAGAGCAGAAATTCCCCTGCAGCCCATGGAGGTCCACAGTGGAGCAGGTAGACATTGGGGTTGTTTAGTCTGGAGAAGAGGAGGCTGAGGGGAGACGTCATCGCCTTCTACAAATACCTGAAAGCAAGCTGAAGAGAGCTGGGGATGAACCTATTTAACCAAGTAATAAGCAATAGGACAAGAGGTAATGGCCTCAAGTTGCACCAGGGAAGATTTAGACTAGGTATTAGGAAGCATTTCTTTCCAGAAGGGGTTGTTAGGCGTTGGAATGGGCTGCCCAGGCAGGTGGTGGAGTCCCCATCCCTGGAGGTGTTCAAGAGTCGGGTCGACATAGTGTTGAGGGATATGGTGTAGTGGAGAACTGTCAGTGCTAGGTTAACGGTTGGACTGTATGATCTTCTGTGATTCTGTAAGTGATCTTCTTGTCCTTATGTCAGCACATGAGGTTTTAATTGTATTTTGTCCCCCTGTTCTTTTGAAGAGGGGGACTGGTAGAGTGGCTTGGTAGGCACATGGTGTCCAGTCAAGGTCAACCCACCACACATACACAACCAAACATTGAGGCCCACTTCTGTCTTTATGATAGACTTGCATCTCAGTGCTGAATGTAACACTATGAACTCGGAAAAAAATACAAATTTCAAATTCTGGGATTGAAGGTCTGGACTTACAACTCTGTAGCACACTGCAAGAATTTCTTTCCATCTGTTCTCCCCTCCTCTTGCAAGTGTTATACTCATGTTGGTCAGGCATAAATGCATTGTTTTAGGTCTGTCTTTTTTTAAAAAAAAATACTCTCCAATATTTGTTAAAGTTAAAATGTATATATTTTACCAAAAATTATCTCTGAAATGAGTGAGGAAGAAAGGGTAAAAGACAGATGGTATAGTTTGTAGAAGGAAAGTTGAGAAAGGGTACATATATCTTTCAATGCAGTGGAAACCACAATGCCAAAATTCTTGCTCAAAATTTGTACTGAAATGTAATAATAGTATAATATGAGAGAGGGCAGACAGCTAGTGGAATGCAGTGCAATAAATTGTCATTTGCTTGTCCAATAGAAGTACATCGGAGCTATTACACTTTGGCAGCTATTTTATTTTTCCCTTCTGGAGTTTCAGACTTGTACACTAAGATGGTTTCATCTGATTAAAACTTGCACCGTATTTAATTTCCTTCAAAAGTACAATCATTTTAAAAGGGAGAGAAAGAGAGTGAAAGAGACCCACAAGAAAGTGAAATAATGTTGGGGGTGGAAAAGGGGCAGTAATTTTGCCCGGATAATGTTGTCATACTTTGTAAAGCCTTTAATGCTGGAATTTATTTATTAATGATGCACGGGTTATTACCCACCATCTGTCTTGTGTTAGCAGTGGTCTGTTTCAGATTATGGTAATGTGTTTCTGATTTCAGTTGTGTTGAAAGCCAGAACAAGGCATCTCATGTGCAGTCCTCTTTGAGGCCTGCTGTTTTCAATTCCTCTTCACAGAATGGGCTTTTATTTGATTTGTTATGGGGATTTTTTCTTCTGTTGCCAAAACAGCTGCAAGGCTGGGAGGGAATGAGACACAGGACCACATCAAACTTGTTAGCTCGTAAGAGAAATAGAATGTTCCAGGAACAAAAAGAGCAGCTGAAGGGAGAGAGAGAGATGGGAAAAAGAGAGAGAGTAGGAAGGAACAGAAGAAAAGAGGGCAAGTGAAAAGACAAAGAGTTCTAATGGACTCTTTACTTGGTGTTCACATCAAGGGCACATCAAAAAATGTTTTCTATTCTAAGTGGCATACAACATATTGTTATGTTTTTTATTTAATGTCCCAGTTAACATAGAAAGTCTTGGGTTTTTTCTCTGTTTTTGAAAGATTTCAACGGATTTTATGGTAGTGCAAAGGAAATAAAACATTTACCCTAAATGAGCTGCCACCAAAGGGGAAAAAAACAAAGCCAAAACCCAGGTCTGCTCATGTGCTCTGATGTGGCATGCAGGGTGTCATGGTAGAGAAATGCAAAATGTGAAGACAAGGAATGTGAAGACAAGGAGAAAAAAAACATGCAGCTCCCTTGCTGAGAATCCTCATATTTATGTCTCAGTGCTTGTATGTCAGGCTGTTGAACTGTATTTCTGAAGTTAAATAAGCAAGTAGAGAAGTTGATTCCTCTCCATAAATGCTGATTCCTCTCCATAACACCTGGATTATGGGCTATTTAGCATATCACCTGCATTTGTGGTACATTTTTAATCTGGGGAATATTTTTGGAAAATAACATGGGTACTTCTATATTTAAGTTAAATCTTACTGAGTGTTTTACAGAAGTCTGTTGGTAAGAAAAGGTGGAACATCATACCATCTCATTTTCAGACCATGACATATACTTGTCTCACTTGGTATCATACATAGCATAACTCTTTATATCCACTGATGGAGAAACACTAGAGCAACATTTGTCATTCTTTTCATCTGGTTGATGCGCTGACCAACAGTCTTTATTCACTCAGTCTTGGCCATATGCACATTTGCTAGAAGTCAGTAATGGTTTTAATGCAATTCATAAACAAAATATTATTTGGAAATTTTTCTTTGTTTAGAAGATAAATTACAATTTGTTCCATGGAAATCCATTTTCCATCTCTTTTTTTTTTTTTTTTTTTTTTTTTTTTTTCCCCCAGACCTGAAGCCAGTATTCTCATCTTTCTGTGAAGTATGCTGAATTTGTAGGAGCCACAGTGTCACCCACAGTTTACTGAACTGTAGCTAACTTCAAATACATGAATTTCTGGTATGTACCAGAAGCTTCAAATCACTGCTGCAGTATGTTGAATAAAGACTGAGGTACTAGTTAATGCAGGTTAGGTGCCAGTGTTCCACAAGCAGTTTACAAATTCTCCAGAAAAATATCTAGAAAGCAGCAATTTTGAAATTTAGTAACTCCTTTAGAGCTATTCAAAAGATGTTGACAAGCAGCTGCTATATATTTGCAGCTTCCCCCTACTTTCTTGATCTTTACCAGTCAAACTCTAAGAAATGGTATGATCTCAAAGCTGATTTTGTATTAAGTTTCTGTTTCATTTCTTAGTGCAATGAATTAAGTCAAAATAGTAGTTTCTAAAATAATTTAGAATGTATGGTTATGTGATAGGACTTTTTTTTCATAGAGCTCAGCAGCTAGGAAAAACTTCTAAACTCTTGCTAACAATCTCCAGCAGAAACCTCTGTTTCTGAAAGCAAAAATAATTATGTCATGGTAACTGAGATTTCTAACTTGAATTGGCTATGAATGAGCTAATCTGTTATATCGAGCTATTAAAAAAAAAATATAATAATAATATCAGTAAGAATATATTCATTTGACAGAAATTTGTGTGACTATTTTCTATATTGAAAATGCAAAAAGGCAAGTGGATCTTAAGGGAAACCTAAATATGAAGAAGATATCTGCCTTTTAGAGGACTTTTTGAATAGATGTGAACTTATTTAGAATACCTAAAATAAAAATTCCTTCTTCTTTGTATATGAAAAAACAAGCCTCAGAAAAGCAGATAGTGGTGACAGAGCACAAAGAAAGAAATAAACTGAATAATCAAAAAATGAAATCTATATAGAATAGTGTAAGTTACAATCTCTTTCTACAGAAGAATCACCTTAACTGCATTTGATTACAGTACATATGCATTCTGATAATAGTTTACCCTTAGAGTGAGAGAATCAAATTCAATTTCTCTAGTGCTGTTCAAGTAAATATGAAAAGGAAGCCAAACATACCTATGTAAATCTCATATGTTCCCCTATACTTCTTTACTGCATATGACGAAAAGTTACTTAAACACTTTTTTTTTTCATGTTTATTCTTGCTACACAGAGGCTTCAGAGAACTTGGTATATGTGAGTTCTAGTCATGGACAGCAGTTATTATCTGTTAGGAATTAAAGAAGATGAGAGGATAAACACTTTAAAGCAAATGGCTTTAAAACTTTGTCCCAACATGATCTTTCACCTGTTACTAGTTCTCTTCATGTATCAAAGTTCTTTGCTCGTTTGAACACAAGGGGAAAACAGCTATTTCAAGTTGTTTACACAGAGCAAACAAGGGTACAAACAGGGAAGTATATGAATGTTAATTAGGTATGGGCTTCTGTAAGATAAGAACCTGATGTCATTTCTAGTCATGTTCTCCACTGCCTGGCTCAAAACTCACAGAATCCCACCAATGATTTTATGTTCATTTAGTGGATGAACTAGATATGTTCTTTTTTATTTGATTCTGGTAATACAGAAGGTTTCATTTTCATTGTGGTGTTCTTTGTATTCACCGTTCAAGATGCAATTGGTTTCCGAATGATGTTTTCAATGGGTTTAAAAATGAAGCACACATTACAGTTACTGTCTTAACCAACACTCCAGACTGACTAGCAGCCCTCTGCAGGTCATACATGTCTGACAACATAATATCTGTACAAGCTGAGATCAAAAAGCCATCTAATTTGAAGATTCTGACCTAATAGCATCCAAAAGTGCATGTTTAAGAAAAGAGCATACGAACAAGAAAGGATGCCATGATTATTTCCACTGGTGTATTTTCACATAATCTGAACTATAAATCTTTCTGAGCTAATGATCGTATTTGGATTAATAGCTGTCATGTGGGACTTTTCTTCTATGTCTACTATTTGAACTCATTTGTACTTTGGCCTCTAGAAAATCTTGTGCTGTTCTGTTCCATGGTTCAGTTCCATATTCCATAGAAAAAGCATTTGCATTTAAAAACTAATGCCTGCTAATTTTGGTAGTTTTCTTCTACTTCATACCTTGAAAGTAATAATGAATAAACATTCCCTATTCACTTTCATCATACCATTGACACAATTTATCTACACTTCAAGTTAATAAACCATTCTTTCAATCTGAGTTCTAATAAAAACAAACTCTCCATCCACTTAAAAGAAAGTATGATACAGCATGGTTTAGTAAAGAGCAGTGGATCAGACATCCACAACCCAGCATTTGACTGGGTTATAATTCTAAGAAAACAAAACATAATCCAAAAGCTTTAGACCAAAAAAAACCAAAAAAACTATCAGGAAAAGATTCTACTATAGATACAAATTAAACAAGATTAATATTTGAAGAATTTTAAACTAATAAAATATCAAGTATCTGCATATAAAAAAACCCTGTGATAAACAAGAACTTTACTATGTTATTTTTTAGTCATTCCAATTGAAATATTTAATTTCTACCAAGCCATAAACCTGCCTTCCTTTTTCCACTGCAAGTATTTCAGAATCACAGGAACAAGTGAATTCCTTTGTACTGGCAATAATGTATAAATATTTTATTTTAAATAGAAACCTAAATTAACTGGAATCAGCTGGGGGAAAAAAAAAAAAAAAAAAAAGTATTTCAAATGTACCTGACCAAGACTCACAAAAATATAAATTCTCCCACTTTTAGATCTGGTCATCTCCTACTCATTAGTTAAAAAACAAGGAGATATGTGATCCTAAAGATATATACAGGTCTAAATCAAAAGAGTAAGATCTAAGTGTAGTAGACAACATCACGGGAAAGACAAAGAGAGGGTAGCCTTCTGTAACTCCATGGCTTAAACCCATTATACTCCAAAAGCAAAGCAAATATGTGCTCAACTTTCTAACTTGTACAATTTCATTCAAAAATGTGCTACTTACTAATTTTTCATAGCTCAAGTAAAGACATTATTATGAATAGTTTTAATTATATCCTTCTTTTATTATTGTTGTTATACACCAGTCCACTGATCAATAATGATGTAGGCTTCTAATTAAACTTTATCTTTGTAAGAAGAAAATAAATTTCTCTTTTGAGCTCATATTGTCTTCTAAATGCTTCAGTTAGTCTAACATATTGTTCTATGGTCAGAACATAAAAGGAAAAGGTAAAAGAAAAAAAACCCACCTTTTTTTCATATCCACTGAGAAAAAAGAAAGATAAAATCTACAAAACCATGTAAAGTAGTTGATAAGGAATGTGCATATAAAGCATCTTGGAAGTCAGTTACATGATGAGTGAATGATTATACCAGTAAGTTAATTAAAACACTTTAATTAAACAAAACTATAAATTGGAACACCTTCCAAACCTTGGTCTGTGAAACCAAACCAGAAGAGGTAACTCTATACAGTACACATGCTTTACAGCTTATTTTGACATATTGTAAAGCAGGACTTGTTAAAGCAATGACTTTATACTCAAACCAGCAAGTTTCAATGGATCTACAGACCACAATATCTGAAAGCAATTTTTCTGTTGGTCACTATAAAGTATTGATATGTCATCTTCCTTTCACTTCAGGTAGTATGCATCAACATGCTCCATAATTTCTGAGAGACTAATGATCTGGAGAAATAGTTTGTGGTGTCATATGATACTGTGTAAAAGTCTGCTTAACCACTAAATTAGGAAACCCTTCCTCCCCCACGCGCATCTGAACAGCAGTTTTCCTCTAAGGAAATTGTACTTCTATTATGTACATGTGAAACTTTCCTTCTCTTTTCCAAGTTCCACACTGAGTAACAACCCAGCAAAAGCCTCTGAAATCTGGGTGGCAAAGCTTCACTTTGAAAGACAAGAGAAGCTGCCCTTTATTATTGTTGCAAAACAGACAGCGTTATAGGGAAACCACAGAAGGACAAATTTTCCCCTCACAGGCATACACAGAACTCTCACTGACGTCAAAAAGTTTTCTGGCACTATATATCTAATGGAAGAATATGTCCCATTGCGTCAGCTATACTGCACTGAAATTCAGAACAAATGAGACCTCAGGGACAAAATCTAAAAATACAAAAGATCAGTGAAGTTCATATTTCACATGCACAGTCTTTGAACTAGTCAAAAAGATTTACTTTCATATGACTATGCTCACATTGTCTACATAACCTTCTTTGTGAGGGCAATCTCAAGTTTAGTAGCTCTCCTTACAAAATTCCTTAACAAAGCTCTAGTACATTCCCACTGTCTCATGACTGACACTCCAGCAAGAGGACCAAAGAATAGACGTTTTTTCCTGGTGGTTTCATATACAAGAAAAACATATTTTGAATGACAATTCTATGCGAATATCTTGAAGTACTTAATAAGTGCAAGCTTATACACTCCACATGAATTAGGAAATTGTTTTCAAAGATATTCTCTAATTTTGGCTGTCTCAGTTTCCAGTTGCCTACAATGAACTTAACTATCAATTTAAAATTAGCCATCAACTTGCAAATCACTTTCCAGAAATGTAGTTACCCTGAAGGTATCACGTGATTTTTCTTCTAGTTAATATACATAAGAAAAAAAATTCCTTTCATGTAGATCGTATTTATTTTGTTCTGAGCAATGCAGAGGAAATGCAAAAAGTTGTATCTAAGACAGGTCATAGTCTCATAACTTTCTAATTTCCAGAATCCCAATGATATGTAAAATACTGAACATATTTGGGTTCTAGATTAAGGTGATTTTTCTGGAAAAGGTTCAAGGGTTATAGCAAATTAATATAATCCTAGGACGAAAGTTTTAGTTTTGTCTCAATATGTTCTACCTTTCATGGACAATGGATCTTGATAAACCTAAATGATGGAAATATTTAAAACATTGGCAGAAGTAACACATGACAGCATCTCACTTAGAGATAGGAATTCAAAGGCAGCTGAAGCCTTTTATAGGAAAGAAGATTTGTCTCCTGTGAATAGGTATTATTGTTAAGTGGTAGAATCTCTATTTAAAAACAAGGAGGCAGGTCTGTAAAATGGTGTAGGCTTTCTTGCAGGTGTCTAACACAACAACAATAGTAAAAAATGTTTCTATAAATTCGTTAACAGAAAAAGGACGATTAAGGAAAATCTCCTTCCTTTACTGGATGCAGAGGGAAACATGGTAGCTAAGGATGAGGAAAAGGCTGAGGTGCTCAACGCCTACTTTGCCTCAGCCTTTAGCAGTGGAACTGGCTGTTCCCTGCACACCCAGCCCCATGAGCTGGGAGATGGGGAGGGGAAGCAGATTGAGGTCAGCACAATCAAAGAGGAGGTGGTCAGAGACCTGCTGCACCACTTGGATGCACACAAGTCTGTGGGACTGGATGGGTGACACCCAAGGGCGCTGAAAGAGTTGGCAGATGTGCTCGCCAGGCTGCTGTCCATGATTTACCTGAAGTCATGGCTGACTGGGGAGGTCCCATTGGACTGGAGGGTGGCAAATGTGACACCCATCTACAAGAGAGGCAGAAAGGAGGATCCAGGGAACTATAGACCTGTCAGTCTGACCTCGGTGCCAGGGAAGGTCATGGAGCAGGTCATCTCGAGTGCCATTACAAGTCATATAATGGACAACCAGGGGGTCAGGTCCAGTGAGCATGGGGTTATGAAAGGCAGCTCCTGCCTGACAAACCCGAGCTGCTTCTATGACAAGATGTGGGTATTGTCTACCTGAATTTTCAAAAAGCATTCGACACAGTTGCCCATAGAATTTTCATAGAAAAACTGGCTGCCCATGGCCTGGATGAGCACACGGTCTGCTGGGTCAAGCACTGGCTGGATGGACGGTCCCAGAGAGTGGTGGTCAGTGGAGTTAAATCCAGCTGGTGGCCACTCACAAGTGGTGTTCCTCAGGGCTCGGTGTTGGGATCCTATCTAATTAACATCTTTATTGATGATCTTGATAAGGACACAGAGTGTGTCACGAGTAAATTCACAGATGACACCAAGTTAAGAGGGAGTGTGGATCTGCATGGGGATAGGGAGGCTCTACAGAGAGACTTGGATAGATTGGATCTGTGGGCCAATGTTAACGGGATGAGCTTCAACACGGCCAAGTGCCAGGTCCTGCACTTGGGCCACAACAACTCCCTGCATGGCTACAGGCTTGGGGAGGTGTGGCTGGAGCTGTCTGGGAGAGAAGGATCTGGGGGTTCTCATTGACAAGCAGCTGAACATGAGCCAGCAGTGTGCCCTGGTGGCCAAGAAAGCCAACGGCATCCTGGCTTGAGTCAGAAACAGTGTGACCAGCAGAAGTAGGGAGGTGACAGTCCCCCTGTGCTCTGCACTGGTGAGGCCACACCTGGAGTGTTGTGTCCAGTTTTGGGCACCTCAATACAAGGGAGATCTCGAGGTGCTGGAGCGAGTGCAGAGGAGGGCAACGAAGCTGGTGAAGGGCCTGGACAATAAATCCTGTGAGGAGAGATTGAAGGAGCTGGGACTGTTCAGTCTGAAGAAGAGAAGGCTGAGGGGACACCCCATCACTCTCTACAACTACCTGAAAGGACATTGTAGAGAGGTTGGTGCTGGTCTCTTCTCACAGGTAATTAGTGACAGAACAAGGGGGAATGGCTTTGAACTCTAACAGGGGAGGTTTAGATTGGACATTAGGAAAAAATTTTCACAGAAGGAGTGGTCAGACAGTGGAATAGGCTGCCCAGGGAGGTGGTGGAGTCACCATCCCTGGATGTGTTTAAGGGTCGTTTAGATGAGATGCTGGGGGATATGGTGTAGGGGAGAACTTTGTAGAGTAGGGCTGAGGGTTGGACTGGATGATCCCTAGGGTCTTTTCCAACTTGAATGATTCTATGTAGTCTCTCTGTTAAACCCACATTGCAGTTTTCAGTGCAGAGAAACATAGATTTTATACAATAAGTCCTTATTAGTGCCTGAAATTCTTATTAAAACCATGTCCAGAAATGCCTCATAAGGGACACCAATAAAGAGCTCTAAGAATTACTTTAGGATCTATAAATCAAGCAACTCTTTGCTTACCCTTTATATTCCATACTTAGTCATACGTATCTGTGTTGCACAAAAGAAGGGAAGAAAATATTAATATTTTATGGCCGCTGCATCCCACAGCATTAAGAAAGTATGCATATTTTTAAGTATATCAGCAGAGAGAATATGTATCCAGGATGTTAAAATCTCAACTCCCATTGCAATCGCCACCTTTACTTTTAATCAGTCGTTTCCATGTCACTGAATATTTTCACCAGTGTGATACTATGTTCCTAGTAGAAGCATATTCACATTATATATATATATATATATATATATATATATATATATATATAATTAAAATTAAAATTAAAAATTAAAGACAATTTTTAGGTTTATGAATTTCTACTATGGGTGGAAAATACTTCTGGACAACTGAATTCTTTTAAACATAATTTTTTCCTCAGTATCTTGATTAACTTCTCATACTAAATTTACTTCTGCAGATCCTATCTTTGCAACATAATTCTGCCTTGAAAATGGGTTTAGCATTATTAAAGCTTGTGACTTTTTCAACAATGTAATGATGCATTTAAATAAAAGTAATCAACTGTCCCTACAAACCTTACCTTTTATCCTTAAGCTAAAAATGTTCATGTTATAATCCATAGGTGTCAGAGCATTCATAAACTATTTTTAACTGTTCCTCGAAAGGACACTTCAGGAAAGAATCTTTCACATGTTATGGAACCTGTTTCTCTATTGAAAAAGTATTCACACAGTATGAAGGAAATGAACTTTCACTGTCGTAGAGTCAGAACTACAGTCCTGTTTGTTCTGTCTACTAATTGCAATGGCAATCTAAACTTTTAACTTGAGGTGTGGATTACATAGAACATCTGTACAAATTAAATTTCCTTTGAACTCAAAATCTATGAAGGGGGAAAAATTGTTATTGTTTTGGGGTTGTTGGGGCTTTTTATTTGTTTTGGTTTTGTTGTTTCTTGATTTGTTTGGGTTGGGTTTGGTTTTTCAGGGTTTTTGTTTGACTCTTTGTGTGTTTGTTTAAAGAAATAAGCTATCAAAATACCTAGCTGTGTGGTTTCTGTCATTAACTTCTGTCAGGACCTTGGTCAGCTCTCCAAAAGAAATCTGTAAATCTCAGGCAGGGTGAAAACTGAACATTAAGGAATTAGGGAACAAGTGTGTGCCATCTACCATATTATATTTATTAGGCCCAACAGTAGAAAAGAGCCAGTGGTTTACTGTCTGGTTCAGGCACTTGTTCCCATCTAAAAGCCTTTCACCAGGGCCAAATTGCTAATTACTTGGAGATTTAGCAGAGACCAGCTATAGACAGACCAGCTGGGAAGCTCTGCCTGCCAGAACAGCCAGACAGCCCTACTTTTCCAATCCAGCTGGCTCGGACAATAATTACTGAGTTTGGCACAACAGACAAAAGGCTAAAAGCATACCACCAAGTTTAAAAGGCCAGTAACCAAGAGAATATGTCTTGAGCCTGAGGGGTCAGACATCATGCAGCTTACAAAATTTTAAGTTAAGAAGGGTCTAATAATATACCTGTTGACCCAGAAACAGATATTTGGCCAGGAATGAGAATTTTAGGGTTTTAAGGTATATTTAACTCCCAGAATAATGTATTTAACCCTACTGCCTTAGTTTTCATTCATCAATGTCCTTATGAGCTGCTGAGTTAATTGTTTATTTTTTAAGCCGTTACTAAGTCCACAGCATACTTAAGAATTTATAACCCTTTACCTGCAGAAGACTACTTTTCTCTTTTGTTTAGAAATAATAATCTAAATTTATTGGGGTTTTTTGGAGTTAAAAAACCATACCAAACCAAACCAAAACATAAAACTACTGATCTCCTTCTACGAAAGGGCGACCTGTTTATTGCATGAGGGAAAGGCTGTGGATGTTGTTTACCTTGACTTTAGCAAGGCCTTTGACACTGTTTCCCACAGCATTCTCCTGGCAAAACTGGCTGCTCGAGGCTTGGATGATCGCACGCTTTGCTGGGTAAAAAACTGTCTGGATGGCCGGGCCCAAAGAGTTGTGGTGAACGGAGTTAAATCCAGTTGGTGGCCAGTCATGAGTGGTGTCCCCCAGGGCTCGGTGTTGGGGCCACTCCTGTTTAACATCTTTATTGATGATCTAGACGAGGGGATCGAGTGCACCCTCAGTGAGTTTGCAGATGACCCCAAGTTGGGTGGGAGTGTTGATGTGCTCGAGGGTAGGGAGGCTCTGCAGAGAGACCTGGACAGGCTGGAGCCATGGGCTGAGGCCAACTGGAGGAGTTTCCATAAGGCCAAATGCCGGGGGCTGCCCTTGGGCCACAACAACCCCCAGCAGCGCTACAGGCTTGGGGAGGAGTGGCTGGAGAGCTGCCAGTCAGAGAGGGACCTGGGGGTGTTGATTGACAGCCAGCTGAACAGGAGCCAGCAGTGTGCCCAGGTGGCCAAGAAGGCCAATGGCATCCTGGCTTGTGTCAGCAATAGCGTGGCCAGCAGGGACAGGGAAGGGATCGTACCCCTGTACTCGACACTGGTGAGGCCGCCTGTCGATTCCTGTGTTCAGTTTTGGGCCCCTCACTACAAAAAGGACATTGAATGACTCAAGCGTGTCCAGAGAAGGGCAACAGAGCTGGTGCAGGGTCTGGAGCACAGGTCGTACGAGGAGCAGCTGAGGGAACTGGGGGTGTTTAGTCTGGAGAAGAGGAGGATGAAGAGGGACCTCATCACACTCTACAACTACCTGAAAGTAGGTTGCATAGATCTGGAGATGAGCCACTTTAAACAAGTAACAAGTGATAGACAAGAGAAAATGGCCTCATGTTGTGCCAGGGAAAGTTTAGATGAGGTGTCAGGAAGTATTTCTTTACAGAATGGGTTATTAGGCATTGGAATGGGCTGGAGGTGTCCCCATCCCTGGAGTTGTTTAAGAGTCGGGTTGACATAGCGCTGAGGGATATGTTGTAGTTGGGAACTGTCAGTGTGAGGTTAATGGTGGGACTGGATGATCTTCAAGGTCATTTCCAACCTAGCTGATGCTGTGATTGTGTGATACTTAGTGTCGTGAACAACAATATGACATTTCATAGAAGCTTTAAAATTCAAAGAGCAATATAGAAAATTTATGATAAGTAAATATTTGTTTGTAGCTGTAAACTTTCAACAAATTAAAAACTACATATCTTACGTAATTTTAAAAACAAGTTTTCAGGAGAGTTGAAAAATAACTAAAGATTTATCTTTTAGTAGAAATTTAGGTTAGAGAACCTAACTTTAGAATTTATGTAAGTCTGAATTCCATATTTTTTAGTAGTGTTCCCTTAAAATCTTCCACTGAAGTGAACTAATTTTCTCATGGGTCCAGCATGATCATTATGTGAATTAGCTGCAAAATCAGGGACTAAGTCTACAAGTGATGATTGACTCCAGCTACAGATATGTAGGTATTTAAAGAAGATAATTAGGGTTTAAAGAACTGAAATATTAAAAATTTTGGGGTTTTTTCCCCATAGATTTTGGAAAAAAATAATCACTACATTTTTTCTTTAGGAGAGTACTAAATAAACAGTAATTCATTTTGTTGTAATAGAAGTGTAACGACAAAATAACACATTAACAAGAAATTTCACTGAATCTTATGAGAAACACTGCATTTGCTTAGAAGATGTTACTTTGGAGAATGAGTGGACAGTTCTATACTTTTTGTCCTTTCAGCTTGATTTACCTTTACCAAGGCTTTCTACGCATCTGAAACTCAGTAGTATCTGCTAAGAAGTTTTCTCATAATACCCACAGCTCTTTGATAGGAATCAGACCAACAAGCTCCATTCCTAAAGCTGAAACTAATGTAAAGAAGATTTTGGCTATAAACGATCAATATAGGATTTGAATTGAACACTAAAAATACAATTCACTAACTAAGAGGGATTTTGTTCTATGAAGAACATTCCTTGGAAAGGACTATTTCTTCTTTTTCAAGAGGAAGAATGAAACAGTTTGTTCATTTAACTGGTCAGCTTTAAATGAAAAAAACACGCATAATTCCTTCTGTAGCAGGAAAAGAACAAGTGGTCACAAAAGAAAAGCCAGGAAGCTGCAGATAGATTGGCAGGGTCATTTACACAGATTCTGCAACCCCATTTAAGATGATTTAATTGCTTTATTTGCCCCAGAGGCCCCTCTCGTCACACAAATTTGCTCATCTGTTTAAAAAACAGAATGCCTACTAACCACTTTCCTGTGCTTTGATGCATTTGTTTCCAAAATATTTCTTTTAAATTGAGTGAGAATTAAACTTAATGCACAGTTCCATAACAACATTCTTTGTAATGAGAGCTTTTAATCTCAAGTACCACCCTATTAAATTAAAAGCATAGAAAGTATAAGCCACATATATCAGTATGTAAAAAACAGAGCCCCTTCATTTATTCATTTCACTAAACAATGTGATGATGCATACTAAAGTAAAACACACAAACACATACACAAAAGAACTTATATCCCCACTAACATAAAGATGTCTTTATTAAAAAGTAGAAACAGTGAAAAATCTGATCCCAGTTAAACAGGCAAACAAGCAATAATATCCATCCAATGTTAATCTGGATCTCTAACAACAATTTATTTTAATCTCACTTGCATTTAAATTCCATTAAAGTATGTTACAGTTCTGTTTGTTTTAACTCTGGAAATAATTCTATGATAAATTTCAAGAAATCGCAGAATTAATTCATAAAACCAAACACTTCAGGGTTTAATTTTTCAAATTAAAAAAAAAAAAATTCTGTTTGTATTTATGAAATTCCAAGTAGCATATGTCTTTCTATGCTTTAGAGGAGTGTGCATTGTAGGAGCAAGAAAAGAAGACTCTCATAACTCAGCTTGGAATTTTGACTACATTTTGGTTTAGAATTTGGCTGTTGCTGTGATCAACAGGTAACAACAAGCTAAAGAGACCCAAAAAGTCCAAAGCAGCATTACAGATGCTTGCTATTAAACACCTTTCATTTACTTCACAAGTATATTATGTGTATTATTATAGATGCATGTTAAAATTAATGTTCAAAGAGATATTTTAGTCTAAATCATTGGAAAAGGAAACTGAGGTAATAGATTATAAAGATCTTTAAATATTTTATTTTCAGTATTGCATAAGATTATGGTTTAATGACAAGAAAAAACCACAAGCTCTCTTGCTTACTATTTACTTTTACATCGACATCTTGAAACATAAGATACGGTCCACACCATACAAAACATGTCAGACCTCGAAAAAGTGTGCTACGTTTCATTAAACATGAGCTGTCTAAATTGCATGCTAGGAATAAAGTCTTACTGTCAAAGGGAAAGTTCAAAAGGAAAATACACAATCCAAAATTATATATAGAATATTTATAACCATAGTGGAAGATCACAGTCACAACAATTAATATAAAAATATTCCACCCTGGTTTATTCCATACAGTGTTCTTCAAAAGAATTATGTGTCAAACTTTTCTACAGTTCATAAAAGACATCTGTCAACTGTTTCATTACGACATTTTTGGTTTTACTCTATTCAGAAACACAAGGACTCCAAAAAGATTAAGTCTCTTGCATGCTACTGACCAAACACTGTGTGTTCCGTGACCTTTTTTAACCATCACTAGCTAAGCTCCATAGTTTACCTTTCCATTCATTTTGCTCTGCTCAGTTTCTGTCAACCATACTATTGTTTCTCTTGTCATTCATACAAAAAAATAATCTGTAACTGCCCAGACTCCTCATTCCTTGACATTTAGGTAAAAATCTGTCCTTTCTTCCTAAGGCTAAAAAAAATATCACTGTTTCCTATTGGTCCTAAATCCCTCTGTCACATATAGATTTGCAACAAAAATAACATTATTCCAAGAACAAAAGGGATAAATTTATAAATTTTTTTTTCAACCAAAGTCTCTAAGACTCTACACTTAACTCATTGCATTCATGCAAACAATTCAGAACATTCCACAAAACAAAATCATAAATAATTGTAGAAGGAGAAACTTAAGATACGCAAAGGAGAACAGTTATCTAGAAAAAATCTGCAAGAAATAGGAAATCAGATAAGCATAACCAGCAGTCTATGGGTGTATTTACATTGGATATTTTCTTTGATCAGGAATGTGATCTTGAAGAAAATATTCCAATTGTCCCCATTCATCATGTTTTGGTTCATATCACAGAGCACTCCTGGAACACATGAACTGAATTTTTGATGAAACAAACCCAGAAGATGTATTCCAATTGCCTGAAGCAAAAAAATTTATGAAATGCTGCAGTACAAGCATCACGTTCTCAATATGAATGATTTTGTTCTACAAATCCACGTTTCTGGTTCACACTGATTTTTAAACTTGATATAGTCCATCCGTAACTGAAAATCCCTGGACTGAGGACAATGAAACAGTTCTTCCTCTGTTGGGAAATCCTGTCCCAATGAAAATTAAGAACTTTTAACACTTTTCTGGACTATTTCTGAAAATGCTGAGTACGCACAATACACAGATAAAATGTACTAGGCATTCACAAGAAATATTATATATGTAACATTCATCAGATCTACTGAACACTTGTACACAGTGTATCAAGACACATCAGATATAGTGCACACAAACATATTTCTGTTTAGGAACTCCTAACAAACAGGTATAATGAAAGATTTCCTGAATAAACATTCAGAAAAATAATGGCTGAATCACAAGAAGAAACAGTAAAAGACCAAAGGAAATTTGAACGTATCATATATTTTTAAAGTTTAGCAAGTATGAACTACACAGATAAGAGTAAAATGGAAAAGAAAAATTAATTTAGAAATGCTCATTTTCTCAAAAGAAATATATTCCCCTATCTTTGAAATGCATAGTGGCAGAAATTTGAATATGCAATTCTGAAGAAAAGTAAATGGTAGGTAAGCAAGTTATTCATGAAAGAAGGACAGGTCAACCTGCTTCTTGGATGAGAGAAAGGCTGTGGATGTTGTTTACCTTGACTTTAGCAAGGCCTTTGAACACCATTTCCCACAGCATTCTCCTGGCAAAACTGGCTGCGCAAGGCTTGGATGGGCACAGGCTTTGCTGGGTAAAAAACTGTCTGGATGGCCGGGCCCAGAGAGTTGTGGTGAACGGAGGGAAATCCAGTTGGTGGCCGGTCACGAGTGGTGTCCCCCAGGGCTCGGTGTTGGGGCCACTCCTGTTTAACATCTTTATTGATGATCTAGATGAGGGGATCAAGTGCACCCTCAGTGAGTTTGCAGATGACCCCAAGCTGGGTGGGAGTGTTGATGTGCTCGAGGGTAGGGAGGCTCTGCAGAGAGACCTGGACAGGCTGGAGCCATGGGCTGAGGCCAACTGGAGGAGTTTCCATAAGGGCAAATGCCGGGGGCTGCCCTTGGGCCACAACAACCCCCAGCAGCGCTACAGGCTTGGGGAGGAGTGGCTGGAGAGCTGCCAGTCAGAGAGGGACCTGGGGGTGCTGATTGACAGCCGGCTGAACAGGAGCCAGCAGTGTGCCCAGGTGGCCAAGAAGGCCAATGGCATCCTGGCTTGTGTCAGCAATAGCGTGGCCAGCAGGGACAGGGAAGGGATCGTACCCCTGTACTCGGCACTGGTGAGGCCGCCCCTCGATTCCTGTGTTCAGTTTTGGGCCCCTCACTACAAAAAGGACATTGAATGACTCGAGCGTGTCCAGAGAAGGGCAACGAAGCTGGTGCAGGGTCTGGAGCACAGGTTGTACGGGGAGCAGCTGAGGGAACTGGGGGTGTTTAGTCTGGAGAAGAGGAGGCTGAGGGGAGACCTCATCGCCCTCTACAGCTACCTGAAAGGAAACTGCAGAAAGCTGGGGATGAGTCTCTTTAACCTAGTAGTAAGTGACAGGACAAGAGGGAATTGCCTCAAGTTGTGCTGGGGAAGGTTTAGACTGGATATTAGGAAGCATTTCATTCCAGAAGGGGTTGTTAGGCGTTGGAATGGGCTGCCCAGGGCAGTGGTGGAGTCCCCATGCCTGGAGGTGTTTAAGAGTCGGGCTGATATAGAGCTTAGGGATATGGTGTAGTTGACAACTGTTAGTGTGTTTGGACTAGAAGATAATCAAGGTCTTTTCCAACCTAGATGATTCTGTGATTCTGTGACAAATTAAAAAAATGCTTTCATTGATAAGCAGTTATTGGAGTTGATTACATTCACTAGCCACAAGCTGCAAAAGAAAGTTAAGAACATTTATTAGAATTACTATGCCTCTCCAATGTTCTTTAACAACCCTTTTTCATTTTCCTTACCTCCTATTGCAATGTACAAACTATTATAATTATTATTGGCTATTAACATAGCCAGATTTTAAAGATTTGGGGGATGTTTACATGTTATTAGATCTATTGAAAAGCAAGTACACTTCAAAAACTAATTCATAGTACTTTTATTCAGATCTTGAAAAAGTTGATTTCATTATCCACACAAATAGTCATACTGTTTCAATCCCTAAATATCTTTGATGTACATCTTAACTATACAGTTGAGCTTGCTGCTGTATATATAAATGTCTGAATGTGCATACTATTTGACAACAAATCATTTAATAGACTCAAGTTGAGCCCAGGCCTCTATTTTAGGGTCAGTGCTCTTTAATGCTTTTATAAATTATCTGGATGCAAGAATCAAATGCACGTTAATTGAGATTGTCAATGTTAATAAACTACAAGGAGCTGTGGACTCCCTTGAGGGTACAGAAGCCTTACAGAGAGATCTGGATAGACTAGAGAGCTGGGCAATCATCATGAAATTTAACAAGAGCAAGTGCTGGATTCTCCACCTGGGATGGGGCAATCCTGGTTATATGTACAAATTGTGGCACAGGAGGCTGGAGAGTAGCCTCATGGAAAGAAATCTGGAGGGTTGAATTGATGGCAAGTTGAATATGAATCAACAGTGTTCCCTGGAAGCCAAAAGGGCCAACCATGTCCTGGGGTTTACCAAGCACACCATGACCAGCTGGTCAAGGGAGGTGACTGTCCCACTCTACACTGCACTGGTGTGGCCCCATCTCGAGCACTGTGGGCAGTTTTGGGCACCTCAGTATAAGAAAGATGTCAAACTATTAGAATGTGTCCAGAGGAGGGTGACCAAGATAGTAAAAGGCCTTGAGAGAAAGACTTCAGAGGAGCAGCTGAAGTCACTTAGTTTATACAGCTTGGAGAAGAGAAGGCTGAGAAACCTGTTAGAGTTCAAGGATCATCTGGGAGACACTCTTAATCATATGGTTTAGTTTTAGGTAGTCTTGCAAGGCACAGATAATTGATGATCCTTATGGGTCCTTATGCAGTGAACATCAATACTCAGAGAAACACCTTCATAATTTAATAGTTAAATTAAAGAACAGGAAATTAATTTATTTCTTTCCCTCTAAAATTAGAAGAGTTGGACCCATTTGCTTTCTAAGTCACATTGCCAGTGAATGTCACAGAGGATAGTCAAAGGCATTTGAGTAATCTCAACACTACAGACTTCTGCATCTAAAATCATTGTGGAGGTAAGAGTTAATGATTCCCTTTTCTTTTTGAGATAAGTCTGGCCTAGCAAGCTTCATGGCAACAACAACAAAACACATTGTTTGAAAAAGTTTTGAAATGAAACAATGGTACAGGAAAAATGAATTCTGGCATTTTGGCTGAAGAGATCTGACAGAAACTAAAAAGTATGATAAACCCTATATATTATTTTTATAGCAGCAAGTTAGATACAATTTTGGAAGTAGAATCTTGAGTATTATTACACATTTAAATTGATTTAAAGCTTTGGTTTTGACTACAGTCATTTAAATAAGCTGAATCTAAGTTCTTGTCTGTATTCTGGTTTCACTGTTTTCTGACAACTCTTCACATAAAAGAAGTTAGTCCTTCAAAATCCCTTTATTTAAAAGTTTTTCAAAATGATGCAATTATTTTTTTAAGTAAAGGAGTACAACTATTGCATTTAAACAGTCAAAGCAAAAGTTTTCCTACAATTCTTATGAACTATTAGAGAAGATAGCCCTAGATCCTTGCTCAGAATCTACTCAGATGGATTTGAAGATCTTCAGATAATCATTGGGGTTTTGGGGGGTTTTTTGGTGTTTGGGTTTTGGTGGGGGGTTTTTTGGCAATCTGCCCTCAAGTTCTGTGTTAGAAGAGTTTTACAGTAGTTAAAAAATTTGGTTCCCGTGTGTGGGATCGGGTGTAGGGGGAAATAAGGGAAAGAGAATTAACATCTGGCATTAACATTCTCCTTTGAGGTCTAACCTATCTGTTGACATCTTTAAGTAAATAAATGACTAATCATGAGTTCCTGACCAGGATATCAGATATATGCTTAGCCGAGATGGGAGTTAGGCATCCCATTTAGTTTACTACCTCAGTTATGCTAATACATCCCACAGTCCATTGTTCACCATATTGGATGTTTTATGTCTACTGTGTTGCTCACTGAAACATCACATTGAGTAAACAGTTTCCTGTTAGTGGCCTCAAAAAATCTTCATAGGGAGCCCAGAGTTGTATTTATCTATCAGTTGTAACTGGCTCTCATTTTTCACTGTCTTGATAAATATGTCAGTTGTTGAGCTCCAATCTTAAGATCATTTCTCTATCAAAATGTCTAAAAGAGGAAACCTACATCACCCAAGGTCCAAGGACTTCCAATTCCTTATAGACTACTGCCAAACAGCCACCTTTCAATCTTGGCCTCTGTTGCATCTATCAAGAAAGCTGGGAAGTAAGCAGGGAGCACACATTCTTAAGAATCAAAGATCTCTTAGTTCACTCATACATCCTACCTAGCAGCCATCAGAGAGAAGTTATTTCAGTTGTGTATCATTATTGGCTATCCATACAAATGACCCATGGGTGAGTAAGTCTGTATCTTACTAACACAAAGCTCTCTTTTCACTATCTTTCTCTTATCTACATTCCAATAGGTGCTTCTTTTTTGGAAGTGTGAGACAACAAGGCAAAATGAAAACATAAAAATTGAATTGTGTCAGATTTTCCAAGACGTGGACACCCAGTAACTTCATGCACATTGAAGATTTATGATACATTGCCTACCCACCCTTCCGTCAGAACATACATTTTACATATTTTTGTTACTCCTTCTGTTCCACATTTGGAAAATAAAAGTTTGAGAATTATAATAGACAGACCTCAAAAGCCAAACATTTATCTCTATTGCATGGAAAGAGCAAGGTCATTCCTTGACGATGAAATCCAGATCTCTGCATTCTCTAGCAAAAACATCTTCTCTCAGAAAGAGTACAGAACAGGGAAGGACATCATTTTACAGCATCGGGCTTGTTTAAATTCCTAGAAGTGCTTATCTTTGATAAGGAAAGGGAAAAAACTTTAGCAATTAAAACTTCTTAGAAGTATTATTAAGTTCTATATGAGTAACTGTTAGTGTGAATAAAGTAAAATTTCCAAACAAATTCCCTTATAAATAAAACATTTGCATTTGTTTTGTGTTTATTTAGACATTTCCGCAGAAATTCAAATCGCAGTAATATTTTACTCTCAGAAATTTGATACTGCAACAACCCAGAAGAGACCGTCATATCACATAAAAATTAACAATCAGCTATTCAAAGTAAACAATAATGTTTATATGCATTCTATAAGTGGAAAACTCAAAATTATATTCAGGTATTATGGATTGAATAATTATGGTTTTAAAGCTTTGTCATTCATTATCTCAGGGAATAGTCCTGACGGGCCAGTTAGGCATATGTAAAACAACTGATAAGAGAAGGATCACCTGAGTAAAAAAAGTATGGATCTGTGGTAGGTAGTGGCTACAGGGTAAGGAGGAATACAGCAGGGAGTCCTCCAGCTTCATTCGTATCTAATCCTTCTTCATCTGTGGTATTCTGCCATACAGAAAGCTTGCATAGAGCATAGCTGTAGTCTTGAAAAGACCCATCCATAATGCATGCTAGACCAAGAGGTATGCTATTCTGTTGTCAATGGATTCTCTATAGTCCACCTGGAAGCAAAAACACTGAGGGAAAGATCATTCAATAGATATATTATAAATTCTTCAACAAAAAGTCACTAAAAGAAACAGTTTTATAAAGTCCTATAAAAATTGTATCTGTGACTACATTTAGCACCAGCTTTTCAATGCTTGTCAGTAGGAGGTAAAGTAGAACAGTGTCTATGTTTGGCCCTTTATGTTTGCCTTGGGAATCTGTCTCAAAATGTAGCTTAGAAAATACTTGGGGTGCCTGAACTCATGGTCCCTTCCTCACAGACATATGGCAGATTGAAAAACTTCAAGAGTCAGGCCTTGTTATCAGGAGACTTATACTAGTTGCTTACAAAAAGCCTATCCTTTTGTTCTCTTTGGAAGATCCTGTAACAGATTCCCAGCATATCATCATTAGTGCAGCTTTCCACTGTAGTCTTGGTCCATAGACTACTGACATGTGCAGTTTCCTGGAGCTCTGTGCAGATAAACAGCTCCTACACATACTGAAATGCCTGTACTGTATCTTGCCCATCTGTCTTTTCTAAACAACCTATAGCCATCCATGAGAGCCATTTGCACTTTCCCGCCAAGTCTTTGTGATTCCATTTCTGATCACTCTACAGCACATTTCACATGGACTTCCAATTTTTCAGGCTTGTTGTCCCAGTTTATAACTTGAGTGTACAAATTCTTGACATAAATCTCTGAATATTCTCCCTTCTAAGCAGGAATGTGCAAACTTCCCTTGTAGCCTTCCACCATCTGTATTTTCTTTACTTGTCCCTGCTTGATGAACTTAATTTAAAACCATCCTCACTGGATTAACAAGTTTGTTCACAGACTTTCTTTTCTCTCTTTTCCAGATAGAGCTTCTCTCTTTACAACAACCTTTTTTCAATCTTACTCTATAAGCCAGTCTTGCTAGCAATACCAGCTATACAGGCAGGTATTAGCCTGCTGGACCTGCCTCCTACTAATGAGGATCTTGACCTGAAGAACTGAGAGGAGCATTATCTGGGCTACTGTCCTCCTAAACCCTGAACCCAGAGCTGTGCAGTCACCTAGGGTCTGCTCAGTGTCCCCAGTTGCCGTGTCACTCATGTGGATGAAAAACAATAGGCACTACTCTGAATGAGCCTTGATAGTCTCTGTAATATAAAGCTGAGGCTTACAGTACCAACACTGGTATTTGATGATGAACCTTTAAATTTTCTATTACTACTGAAGCTTGTTTGTGCTAAATGTGGTGGTTTTTTTCTTTTGTTCTAATGCGGAATATTACTTGTCTTCAATTTTCTAACCTATCTGAGATAGAAACAGGTTGAGATGATCACACATCTTCTTAGAGCCCATATGAAAAACATTTGCCTTTACATTTAATCTTCTGCATCTTGTAATATTACTTGGTTTTTTTTTAAAAAAAAAAAAAAAAGCTCTATCCTATCTTTCATCTCCACAATCACCTAAAGCTGACAACTGTTGATATAATAAAAATATACAAGAAGCCAACCCACTAATTAACATCACATATTGTATCTCTGTTGAGTCAGACTTTTGTGTAATGATTATTTGGTGATGCTCTTGTAAAGTATCTCTCTACACTTCTGTCTATGCAGGATATCAGGATAATAGAGAATTGTGTAATATCATTTTTTTCAAAAATCTGCCCCATTTCCAGCAGCTTTTTCAAACTAAACATTGTAAATCCTAGTATCAAAATGAGTATTATAAGTGGTGACTGATGTTTCATCTTGGCCTAAATATGCAAATCAAGGTTAAATGATTCCAAAATCAGAAACCATCACGAAGACTTTCCACCACTGAGACTAAGGATAGTAGATGAAAGTGTGGACCATTAACATAATATATTCTATTTCTAGAGCAGCAGAAGAAAGGAATTAGAAGTTTATCATTTGCTACAGCTGCCTGGGAATTTGTAAATGATTCACACAGTAGACTCTTCCCATCTGAATTTGTGTAACAAAAGGTCATTACAGACCATATTTGAAATTCACCTTTAAACAAATAAATAAATACAGCACTTTCTCTAGAAACCATTAGTCCCACACATTTTTGAAGGCAACAATTTTATTTTTTGAATGAATAAAGCTACTGAATAGATTTAAGTTTCATGACTCTTAACATTGAACAAATGGACTGAGAAAATTTTTGTGCCACATATTGAGGCCCGACAAAATATGCCAGCTCTGCTTCCTTCTGAAAAGTAAACATCCAGTTCAGGCACAGCATATTTCCTCTTCAATCTCTTTCCACATCATGGCTTCCTAAATTTTGACCCAACAGTTTTATTAGTGTATTCATCAATGTCTCTTTTGTTCATGGCCCTCCAAGTCACTACATTTCACAGTGTGTCTGCAAGAGAACTTTTTATTTATAATACATGTCCTATGACAATTACTGGGCCATAGGACCACCTTAAAGTTTGTTTCATCATTGACATGTAAAAGACTGGATCTACATCAATCTCTGGGCACCTTCTTTTTTAATGAGGCTACCAAAAAATGACCAGTGTTCTTAATGAGTTTCTTATTTTCTTCCCTACTTCTCTTTAGATAGTTTGTTTCACATCAAAACTTTGATTAGTATCTTGCCCACAGAGGGATGAGATACCTTTTTAATCTCTCATCAAAATGAAAAAATAGCTCATGAGAGCTGGACCAACAAAGCCAGAAAGCAGATACCCATTATGGGTCTGCACTGACTATGACAAAGCTCACACCTTATTTGGCTGATAAAAATAAACTTCTCTTTGTCTTCCTGCTAAATCACAAGCAAATACGTTATTTTAAAGAAACTCATGCTTTTATCCAGTAAGAACCTACAACAGTTACATAATTATGTGCAGGAGAATAATCTATAGATTGTTACTGAAGGTCCAATTATAATTATACAATTTTCATGGCACTGAGTATTCTGCCATGCTGAGATGACAAACTGTCGGATTGTTCATTGTAGTGGTTTACTACAAGGATGCTGCTAATCACAGGCTAATGACTGTATAAAACATTGACTTTGTTTCAAATGAGACATCACTGGGCCTGCCAGACTGGAGGAAATCTGAGTCCTGACAATGACATATTCAGAAATAAATAATAGTGTAGGTTAGAAAAATATAAAAATAAAATCTACCAACAAAACAGAAAGAACCTTGAAGATACTCACTGACTTGTTGTACTAGTCTTTACTAGAAAAAATCTGCTTCTTACAGTTCATTGTGTGTTTCATTGTTTCTTTTACTTTTTTTCTCTTAAAATTGCTAATTTTTTATATAAGAATTTTATAAATACACGTAAAGTATAGGAACGTTGTTTAGGCAAATGTTAGGAAAAGTAGATTTACTGTTAAAATCTCAGGGAAACTAAACATGAGAAGAGAAGGATAATACATGTACATAAACAATTACATTTGCTGTTCTCATGTTAAAATGAGTGGGTTCCTAAAGTTATAACTAAAGGCAGAATTTGTAATACTGTGCAGAATAGAAACCAACACATCAAACAGACACAACAACGATAGCTCTTAGTCACTCATAACTATCCTGTTATTCCTCAGCCATGACAAGGACCTTGCCCTAATTCAGTGCTGGAACAATTTTTCAGAGTGTAAGGTCCTGAAATTTTCCTGTGCCTCCCCACTTCTGTTAGCTGAACACTACACTTCAGCTCCTGAAAACTAAGAATTATAAAAGCAAGTATTTGTGGCTTTCTGAAAGCCTAGATGACTGTGAAGACACGCTATCAATGTATCCTGACTTTTCAGTCACTTTTAATGGACACCTTTAATGGACACCATTACATCTATAGTTTCTCAAGTATTTTTATTGCTTTTTAAATGAACTAATATGTTGATGAAGACAAAACCAACATGCTGCAAGATTAAACGTGCCTTGAAAAAACCTTGTGACTAAATGTGGTTCATTTTAAAGTACTTTGATATAATTGCAATGGTTTAAAAATTTTATTATAGATGAAAGACTGATCAAAATGTTCCTAACCGTCATCAGGCACTGAATATTCTATTAATTCTCTTTTCAAAGCTTCTGCATGAGATTCTTAGAGTGAAAATGAAACAACCAGGATGATTGTGAGGTGTGTCCATAGACCATCCTTGGCAAGTGATCTGGAAAACAGCACTTGGTAGGATGTGACTCTACACGTTGTGTCTGGATCAAATGCACAAAACTTTCCGGAGGGCACTTTGTCCAAAGATTAGCATTATAAAGAGGATGGCAACAGTCAACTAGATTAAACAGTAAGCAGAGAGCTTGAAATAGACTTCTGAATTGAGGATGAAGTAGTCAGCTGGAATAGATAAGAGAAGAATGGAAGTTTATAATAGTGAGAGACATTACACTGGAAAGAGCAACATTTAAACATGGCTTGGCACTGCTGGATGTCACCCCATAGCACCATGACCTCTGTCCAGGTGGGGCACAGCAGCATTCCCATGGGACAGGGGAGGGAGCAGTCTGCACCTGGTGGCTGACAGTGTCAGGTATGCATGTGGGTCTGTGGGGTGTAGGGTCTTGCACAGGTGCAAATAATGCTGAACTATCCATGTCTTCCCTAGGACAGGGGTGCAGGTAGGGAAATCCACACACTCAGGAGTGGGGTGTGCATGTCATTCCCAAAGCCTCTGAGAAAGGGGACATATGTAGGCAGGAGGGTGTGAGTTTACATATGTATGTTATGAGAATTTCTTGGTATTAATTTCTGAAGAGTGTTTAGAAATTTGTGTTACTCACATTTTGTAAGTGTCTAGTGTTGCAGTTGATCTGTTTACAGTATTGATATTGACCCTGAATGTATAGTCCACTGATTGGTGGTCCATCATATCGTTAATAGATTAAATAAAGTGCTTTGATCCTTATTTTGCTGTAAAGGATGTGAAATAAGTAGCATTTCCCTGCAATGAGCTTTTCTAGTGACTATTCTCAGCAACTGTCAGCAGCAAGTCTGGTCTCATTTTCATGGATCAGTGTATAAACATATCTTTTGAAAGACTCCAAAATTTAAATTTCTGTCTTATTTTTTCTAACCTGCATCCAAACCATGTGTATAATCATATTTTTGTAAGAGAAGATACTTTTTGTGCTCTTGGTTCCCATTTTCTCTATTACCCTCAATTTTGCTACCTGAAACTCTGATATTGGAGATGACAGATAAATAATGTCTTTTTCAAAAGCTGGATTTTATAATTAGTTTTATTTCCAACTACCATATTTCTGTTGGTGAAAGTGCTTAAAATTGAGGTGACAGCAGAATAAAGCATAGGAAGGGAAACAGCCCAGAGGTTAAATGACTGTATAGGGGGCAAAAAAATCCTATATCTTAAACCCACAAATTTTGAAGACAAGTTATACACATCTTCACTCAGAAAGTCATTTTTTCTCGACAGAACTGACCACATCTCCAGAGAATATTCACTGCTGAGCAGTGCCAACATCATTCCTTCAGGAAACATTTACTCTTCCTCTTGTCTGAAGACCGTGACATCAGAACTTTTGAAGAGCAGAAATGATTGTAATATGTGTCAGTACAAATATTCAAAAACTGAAAAAAAATGAGTCAAACTCCTTTCCTATATAAAATCTATCTATAATCCATCTTCCTAAACCTACTGAAAATAAAGAAGTCTGACAGCTGTTAGAACAGGCATCTAAGACACAGCTACACTAGGTTTCTTATTACCCTTTTAATCCTCTTTAAAAAGCAACTGAAGCCTTCACTGTTTGTTTACAAAGATGAAGTTATGTATTTTAGCCTTATCCCTCATGAAGAAGTAGCATGAAGTTTAAGGTTGTACAAGGTAGTTTGCTTAAAATAGAAATTTATGTTTCTGGAATATAAATATTCTGAGGTTTAGAGATATGAAAGATTTTGAGACATAAAATAAAAGTCATTACAACCAACAGCATTACAAAATGATATCTCATTAGCATTACAAAATGATATCTCATTAAAAAAAATTAAAATAATCCACAAACTAAGAACGTAAAATACACAATGGAATTGTTTTATAGCATTTTCATCTTAAAGCATAGCAGAAGTTGAATCACTCCTCACAAAACCAGTTATGCAAATTTATATCTAATGTTCCAATATGGCTTTATCACCTGTTATATTTCTCTGTTAATTTTTTTCTCCCAATTCAGATCAGTAAACTCTTAAGATAAAATCTTTAAAAAGCCCCAACATATATCATCTTACTATTGTGTAGTTTTACATCACATAAAAGTAAGAAGTACCTCAGGAAATGCTTCTTTCTATCCCATCTAATAATGATCCTTGTTTTACAGGATAAAAAAAGAAAAATGTATCCCCTGGTTAATTCTTAAAACTTGTGTTGTATTACAAAACGGAAAACCATTGCTTCCTTTCTTTTTTTTTTTTTCTTAGGTAGACCAGCTAATCTTTAACTCATACTGTGTTTTCTGTTTTAAGAGCATCCTAATTGGTAAATCTTGAAGACTGTTCTGTTATGCAAGGTTTCCAGTGGTACATCTGTTTCTAATGTACAGTGCCTAATTTAATGACAAGACACTTCAGTGCTCTACCCACTGCAAATTTCAGTTGTTAAAAATGTCTGGAGCAAGATGCCTTTAAATAGTAGGCACTTTCTTGGTACATTAATTTTCTCACACTTAGAAGCAGAAAATGTAATAGTAGCTGTCACTTAGCATAAAGCTCTGTTTACTTTTAAAAGCTATTTACAGCTTAAATTCTTGTTTGAACTGATTAGCTATAGTAGGATTTAAAAGTTTTATGAGACCTATTTGTTACAGTAAATGTGTTTTTCCTCAGACTATAGTTCTGGAAATCCGTCCAATCAGCGTTAGGACAAGAGGGCTTTTTTTTTTTTTTTTTTTTTTTTCCTTTTTTTTTTTTTTTTTTTTTTTCCTGGCAAGACCTCATAAATGTAAGTCAACTGGATTTTGAGAACAAGTGAAATTAAAAACATAAAACTCTAACTTATAAGTAAAGCACTGACTGTGATATTAGCACTTAATCCCTTTCCTTCATATACAGAGAGACAGAAGAGCTCCCCAATAAAATAGCTCAACAGTCACAAACACATATCGTCATCTATAATTCACCTTGGTTAGTAATGTGCTTCCTGACTGATGATGTATCTAACAAGCCCCTTACAATATGGAAGATCTAATGACAAAAGGTGTAACGTGGTTATCCCACAGTAAAGGATTATTTGACAAATATTCCAAACATACAGAGACATACATAAATGAAAAATTCTCAGATTTAACTTAAATGTAGAATAAATCCACCTTCCAAGGTGAAGAATAAAAAAGCACTAAAGGATGCAAAAATTCAGTGGAGTTTTTTACTACTCCAGTATCAGACCACATTGATCATTAAAATGTTGTTTCAAACACCACAGTCATAATTAAAAATACTACCCCCAAAACAATCTTTTCCTCGTATTTTGTCATTTTTCTTCATGCATTCCAGACTGCATCTCTCAAACTCATTGATTTCCTTAAGACTGATTAACTGGAGTGGCTAGGAGAAAAAGAAGATTTGGCTGGTTATTTTTCCTGTGTCTTTAAATGCATGTTGGACTTCTGCTAAACAGTTTCTATGTTACTGTAAAACTACTAACTCTCTATTTGAGTTAGGAAATAATATGTTTCAGGAATAGGTTTTTAGTACAGGACGATGAAATGCAGTCAACTATTATCCTTCCTCGCATCTTGCTTCTGAGACTGCAGAAAATAAATGTTTCCTCTTACATACAGTTTCCCACTTTTAGTTGACACTGCCTCCTGTATCTCTGTGCTGGGAAAATTTGATTAATTTCCCTCTACTAAGAAGAAAATAAAGGAACAGTCTTCTTATCATCTACATTATTATTACTTATTATGACATTACACCTGTCAACATCAGTAAAGTACCATCCATGCAGTTTGGTGGATGAGAACAGGATCATTTCCACACTGTCATGTGGCTGAGCCAGGTGGTCTATGGACCTCCCTCTTCCAGCAGGCAGCAATAGACAGTTGTTAGCACTTTAACACACTGAACTTTTGATACAGGAGCTGACTTTTATAAGTTTTCTCACACTTGGGACCCAGTCCCAACCTGTGTCAGGTACATTCAGCAGCTTCAGCAATCAATAAAGTCTACTCACATGCATCTTTACGTTTTCTTTCTATCTTTGTTTATAACTGAGCTATCAAAGGTATTTTGTTGTACATAGGTTCCCATACTTGCTTGACCAAACTTTCTGGTATACTTCTGAGTTATTTTGCAAGCTATATTTTTAATTCAAATAAGCAAAAAGCAAAACTGAAAGCAAACCACACAACCAAAAAGTAGTGACACTTTTTTCTTTTCCCTTAAAGTGAGAATAACTTGAATAATATATTGCAAGGTAAATGGATAGATTTCTTTTAGAAACATGTGTCAAATTCACCATCATTTAATCTTATTCACACTTAATACTATTATTTAGTCCTAGAAAAAAACAAAACAAAACAAAACAAAAACAACATTTCAGGGTAATGAATGTAAACAATTAGAAAACAAAAAATCTTTCTATAAGCAAAACTGAAAAGATGCAAAGCTGAGACTAGTTTATTGTTTCACTGCCAACATGACACTTAGCCAGGAATGTCAAAAGGTTTTTAAAACTACGAACGTGCTCAGGTGTATTTTGTTAGAAAACTTGGCCAGGCTGTTAATGGTAAGAACAGATTCACTATTTGTGTGGGAAACCATATTAAGTTAGCTTTTGATTTAAAATGAGTCAAGCAAAGACAGTCTGATATATTATGTTCTCTGTTGGTTGTATCTGCACAACTGCAACAAGTACGCAGCAAACAGTGCAAGCAGGAACAGGTATAGAGATACTGTGAAACAAAATGCACTTTATTCCTGTCTTAAACTATATCCCATATCAAGTCTGAACAGTAATGTTGGCACAGAAGCTACTTGACAGATAAAAAAGAAAGATGAGGGTTTAGACTTAGGTGACTTGAAGCCTAATGGCCAGTTGCTACATTATACCTCCTTACTTTGTATTGGTGCAATCATTTAGCTTAATTTATGTTGAAAATAGATTTTAGGTTACACACTACTATACATACATACCAGAACTAAAACTGACAGAAGAGGCCATGCTGAGCCAGACTTCCAGCATATCAGAGGCTACAAATTTTCACCAGCTATTTCATTCCGTTCAGAGTATTATTTATCCATCAGCACCGGTCAACCTTAAGAAACCTGTCAAAACACAGTGGGCATGCTCACATATGAAAATTTCTCGCTCTAATTTTGAAACACATCAAATATTCAGGAGAAACCCTGGATACAGAATGCTTGCAGCTGTTAAACTTCTTAATAATTTGAGCAAAGATAAAGATGCCAAGACATCAATCAGAAAAACTCAGGAAAGTACAGTGACAATTCTGATCCACCAGTCTCAACTCATGTTACTGTCTGATTACATTTATTTCTCCCATATCATGAAAGTTAGATTTGATCTGGGGTTCTTTTGTATCCTTTTGTTGGCCTGTGACATAATGTTATATAAAAATAGTATTATGCATCTGACTGAGGTTCAGCAAGTGTCAGTCCAGTTCTGTGTCTTTTGTCACCATGACAGGAAATAATGTAAGGAAAACTTTACAATGACACTTCCTCTCCACAAACAAAATTGAGGTTTTGGTAAATTCCATTTGGGATCATGTTATCTAAACATGTTATTCAGATGAACTTGGGTTTGATTTCAGCCATTGAGCCCACCTTTCATTTTTGAGTGCCCAAAGTGGTGGTCTTTGATCTAAAAAATCACTTAGAATCTAAATATGGCACTAATAATAACCTAAGGAGGGGATGCTTGAATCCTCCCACTAGTCTGGCATTCATTCAGGCACCTGAAAAGAAATTATTCAAATACAAAGGAATTACCATGTGAATAGTTCTTCTGCACAGTTTCTGCCTATGCCGTCTTGCATTTTTATCAAGACTGCAAACATAAACCAGCGTGAGAAAGCAGGTGCTATTTTCCTGTCTTTTGAGCATCAGTCTTTCCCAGCAGTAAGTTCTGTGTACTAATGGCCAAAGTAAGGCACTCTGCAACCAGACTTTCTTTTTTTAAAGTCTCAGGCTTTTGATCCAGATTTAATTATGGGGAGGAATATTTAAATAAGAAGAGACAGAAAGCAAAAGCCATGATTCTTAATGTCCTTAAGAGTATCTGAAGCAGCTGCAATGTAGAACCAAGAGTCTAAAAAGATTCTAAACTCCGAAGATGTTTCTGTTTCTCTTTACAAATCTGTAGTTTGCAGAGAATATAGAAGTGCCTTTTAGTGATATCTGACTTTCAGTAACTTATCCATATTGACATATTAACTCCTTTTCAAGGTCATCTGTACCATAAAAAAAAAAAAAAAAAAAAAAAAAAAAAATTGTTCTCTTGTTCCCCTTTTTAGTCAGCAGGTAAAATAGAATCTATTTAATTATGATTAATAATAATTACTACTATTATTAAAACAGCCATTGACTTGCACACAAAAGTGCTGCAAATAATCCACTGCCTTCTACAGGATTACTCACAGAACATTAAATTATGTAATCAAATAACACAGGGCATAATATGTCACTTGTAGAAGGGAGACACCTAAATATTTACAGGTCATTCCATTGAAATTAAAAAAAAAAAAAAAAAAATCCACACACACATAAAAAAGAAAACCAGAGAGAATACAGGTAAAGAAACAAATAAAAGAAAATATAGAAATGCACTGTTTTAAAAAAGTAGTATTATCCTTTGGGAAAAAGAGTGTCATAACACAAGAATGGAAGAAGAAAGAAGAAATACAAGACTGAAAACAAAATTAAGATCGGGAAAATAAGAAACCACTAATAGTACAAAGTTAAAAAAAGTAATCTAACAAAAGCTTATTTACACAGCAGGAATTGAAGATAAAGGCAGACAAGAGAGAAACAACAGGCAAAGCAAAAATGTCCAGTGGTATACAGAACATTAAAAGAAAGGACAGTAAACATTCCTAATGCCTATTCATAGTAAGACACTTCACAGTTACAATAGCTAGGATTTCATGGGTCTGGAGAAAAGATGTAAAACTCAGCGTGTCAGGCAAAAATAACTAATCTCTGATAGCTATACCCAGATTGTCTTTGCTTTCACCCATCACCAGTCACAATCAGTGTCACATCATTAATACAAGCTGTAGTTTTCAGAAGTATTACTCCATTACGAACATAAAACCTGATTGGAAGTAATGACATTTGTGCTGCTAAAGTAACTTGGATACATATGTTCAGATACTGAAACTCAAAGTTTAGCAAGATTAGATTATCTAGTGCTTTACAATCATGTGCAATGCTGACATCACAGTGCTATGTCAAACCAAGTCCTAATAAATCTCGACATCCCTCAAGTACTCCTACTCAGAATTTTTGTCAAGAAAATTTAAAAATAGATTGTAAAAATACAGAAAGTAGCAACGAAATGGTGTAGAAATAATAAAAAGAAATTTAAAAGGAAAACATCTCAAGTATAGGCAAGGTTTTGTTATATATCATGTCATCAAGGAGCCTACAATAGCTGACAGGGCAAAGGATTCTCAGTACAGAGAGAATTTTCTCATAATTTGTTAAAACACTGGGAAAAAAGTTATTATGAATATAGAGTATAGATCTGTATGCAGAAATAGGATAGCTAAAGAGAATTTATGCCTTAAGCAAGCTTTTGAAACTGAATCCTCCCTATTTGAATTGACAGTTTGAGTAATCAAGTTATTGACAACTGCAAATGTACACTGCCACCGCATCTTACTTGACAGATGTCAACCTAGTGTCTAGAACAGTTGGAAAAAAGCAAAAATAGCTAAGAAATCAGTAACAAGACACTAAAATAAGACTTACTAGAATTCATTAGAGCATACAACTCCAATTGTCATATGTATCTTGAGTGGTGATATACTAAGGAGAGAAATTTATGAATACTATATATTTAGAATGTGGCATGAAATAAAAACCAAAAATATTTGTCTCAAGTATACCAACCCCTACTAAAAGAAAAAAAAAATCACCACAGACTGCAAAACGTGGATGGGTTAATTAAAACTAAAGGAAAACCCCCATATTTTCATGTTTTTAAAACAGTAATGAAATGTAAAAAGTACTACTATTACATCAGCTACACCAAAAAGGACTTTGAAAAGCATGAGAGATCATCAAAGTGTCCAGCTGTTCACTGAAAAAGTGGGAAACTCATGTTCAGGTGTCTGCACTCTCTTGCACTAAGTTCTTGTCACATTCTGGTTGGCATTCCTACTGAATACTTAATCTTTACTTCATTCAACTTCACAGAGTCTTTCCTCTCTAGTGCCTTGGCTTGAATGAAAAGGAAAATATCTTAGATTTAAGGAATTCATTCAACTAAAGATCTCTTTTTGAAACTTGAAATATTCCAGCAAAATTTTTATTTTCATGAATAGGAATCTGTTGATCAATTATTCTCATATTCAAGCTTCTAATCAGCTCTGCCTGTATATGTTCATTGCCAGTTAATTTCAACAGCTGTAGAATTGTACTTGATATTTAGCTGCTCAATAGGAGTGTAATTGATGATATATGCTAAAAAGTGTTAGATTGCAATGGACATTTATTAAATATATTGCACAGTACTTAACCAATTTAACACACAAGACAAATCAGGTTTGTATTGTTAGCTAGATGAAAAGCAGGGCAAAATATGAACAAAGATAAACAAGAAACTTTAAAAAGTGGTGAATAAAATTAGTTGTAAATCCTTGAACAATAGGACCTGTGAGAGCTCCACTGAAGTCAATGATCAGAAGTAAATTTTTATCACTTAAGTGTGAAATTAGGTATGGCCATTAAGCCATTAAGTCCCATTAAGGCAGCCATGTTACACAAAACATTCATACATGTGTTTAATTTTTGTCTCAGAGGAATTGGCATACATGGAAAATACTTTTAGAACTGTAACATTAAATAAGATTGGTACTAAACATGTGAGTAAAGTTTCTGTCGATCTGGGTCTTTTAACACTATTTAATCCCATTATGGCTTAGTTTTTGAAAATGTGGTTCTTGGGGTCTCAGGTAAAAAAAATAAAATACTATATTCAGTACATCACAAAAGATTCTATGGTGTTTAAAGGCTTATAAACTGGGCCATAGACTTCATAAATGTCGTCTGTATCTGAGAAGTGCTATTTTTTTAAAATCTTCTGTTAGTTTGGGAAACAGGTGAGAAAATTTATTCATACACATGGGCATTTTCTGCCTTAAATTGCCATAACTCCTTTACATTTAAAGGATTTACATCAGCCAAAGACATGACACAAAATGACCACTTCTTACTGTCCTTCACTGGGAAGAAAAAGCAGTAATTGTAAAGGTCAGCTGAGTTCCTGAAGAATTTTCAAAGCCCATGGGAAGTACCCCATTCAGTGACTTCTGCAGAACGAGAAGGCATCACTCCTTGCAGCCTTTGTTGAGTTACCAAGGTATATTATCAGAAACAATAGTGTCATGTATTTTAAAAATAATGAAAGGAACACAAAGAGCATATTACTGACTCAGAATGAGAACCTGTTATAAAGCCAGTATTAGAACATCACAGTTTTGCCAATTTACTGCTATAAGCAGTTCTGTAGCTCATTACTTTCTGCACAAAGCCACTTTAAAACCTCTCATATGTTTTTAATATATCACTTAGCATTAGGCAATTACCACTTCCTCTGCAGTTTTCAGCCTCTTCAGTCTTTGAACTCTTAAAACTACAGTGTTCTGACAATTTTTATAAAACCACAGGGAAAGCAAAACATTTTTTGCCCACCAGGTCACAAGCATTAAAGAAGTGGTTTTGCTACAGTTTCTTCTAGTTTAAAATCTTTTTAATTAGTGAAGCATCAGGCTTAGTCTTCAAATTGCAAGTGTTCTTGTCAAATAAGGTAATATTTAGGAACCTGCATGGCACACATATTTGCTGTAAACTTGGTTACTTATACAAAAGCCACTGTACACTTTAGAAGGAATTATATACATGGAAGAAGAGTAGGGGAAAAATTGTGGGAGTTTTTGACTCTATTGTATAAAGAATATTCAAAACATTGCAAAATTAAAACAATATTAGAAATAAACTTTTTTATTTCCAAAACTCTACTTCCTAGAGCTTCAGATTAAATTTTAGCACCTAATATTCATTAATGACTAATGAAAGAGGATTCAGCACTGAACCTATTCACTCTTGATATTTCATAGAATCATAGAATGGTTTGAGTTGGAAGGAACTTAAAGATCATCCAGTTCCACCCCCCCCTGACACGGGCAGGGACACCTTCCACTAGCCCAGGTTGCTCAAAGCCCCGTCCAGCCTGGCCTTGAACACTGCCAGGGAGGGGGCAGCCACAGCTTCTCTGGGCAACCTGTGCCAGTGACTCACCACCCTCACAGTTAAGGATTTCTTCCTTATAGCTAAATCTACCCTCTTTCAGTTTAAAAATGTCACCCCTTATCCTATCACTATACTCCCTTATAAAGAGTCCCTCCCCATCTTTTCTGTATCCCCTTTTAAGTACTGTAAGTTTGGTATAAAGTCTCCCTGGAGCCTTCTCTTCTCCAGGCTGAACAATCTCAACTCTCTTAGCCTGTCCTCATAAGGGAGGTGCTCCAGCCCCCTGATCATCTTCATTTCATCATCCAAAAATGAGCCCCTAGCTTAGTTGAGCTTTAATTCATATCCTGTTACATATGGCCAAACTTTAACTGCTTTTTCATTAATTCTATTGACTGAATACTGCAAGATAACAAATTCTTCATTCAGCTTTGTTTACTATCACAGTATTTTAAAGGCAAACACAGACCAGAAGATGATCTTGGCACAAAAATATCTCTTGACAGATCCATCAAGGCATGGAAATAGTCCAGGGAACTGTTAAAGTACAGAATGGAAAAGGCTGCAAGGCATTGTATGGAATGATGACAAGAAAATCAAGACTAAAAGCAGATGATGCATTTCAGATGAAATTTTTTCAAGTAACAGCTAAATACTGGCAAAATGTTGAAGGATTCCTAAACATAACCATATTACACAGTTTCAGATCAAAGAATATTCTTTCAGTGGTTGCAAAGAATTCCACATTTTCATTAGGGAACATTTGCAGTTCAGAGGAAAGCTTGCTGTTGTAATACTTCATTAATGCCAAAGTGTTGCAAGAAGTTAAATACAAAGGAAATATTATTATTTTTTTTTTTTTATATATCAGAAAGATGTTCCTCAACACAGACATAAAAAAAAATAAAAAATTAAAAAAAAAATCAATAGCTCTATTTAATCATTCTGTCAGGATCTTATTAGAGAAAAATATTTCCGTTATGGTTCATTTCACACACCTATTCTTAATACCAATTGTAAAATCTATTAGTTTGAAACATTTAAGAAAGATATCCTCTATCTACTTTGTATGTATATATAGAGGAAAGCAAATTACAGCAGAAGTGTAAGTAATAAAAACCCAATACTATCAATAGATTTTAATGGAATTAGAAATCACAAAATGGTTCCGTTTGTGTTTATTATTCCTTAGGATACATGACAATGGCTGTGGAACAAAGAATTAGAAGGGTTGTATTGGAACATCAGGTAATTCTTTGCTATCACTGTCAATCATGTCCTAAATCCTTTTCAAAACCAGGCCATGTATCTTGTTAAAAGTAGCCATGATCTTCCCTTATTAAACGTTTGAGCGGTGTTTAAGACTTTCATTTCTACAACATTTAAAGAAGTCCTTTAACAGCTTCATTTCCTTACAGTGTTGGATTTCATTATGAGAAATATGATTTTCCTGATGAAAACAACTTATAGGGACTACTGATACCTGCATTTTCTTGAACACTAAGAGTTCAGAAGCATCAGTTCGAACTTGTGAGTTCCTCATTTCTCAGTGCCCAATTCAAGACTTTGATATCTCCCTTGAGAAGACTGGTCCAGGGAGGCAGATTAAATCAACCGAAACTGTACTTGAATATTCAAAGTGCACTCTAATAAAAAACACTCTAAAAAAAACCCAAAAACCAAACACACCAAAAAACACCAAAACAACAACCAAAATCAACACACACACACACACACAAAACCCAAAAAAAACAACAAAACCCAACAAAACAAACATACAAAAACCTCTTTGTGTTATAAATTTTGTGAGTCTAGTGTAGCTACTTTTTATTTCAAGCTCTCTTATTATTCTCTTCCATTTGTAAAATGCAATAGCAAACTCCTTTGACTTGGGTAGGGTTTTCAAAGAGAAGATAATTTTGGGAAAATAGTCTACAGGTAAATGTCAGAAGAAAGCCCACGTATAAGTAAGTAATTCTTTCTTTAGAAAACAGTTTGAATGTCATTAAGATGGCCAAGGGCTACACATTGAGCTAAGGAGAGTAAAGGAAAAAGGTAATAGAGATTAATTTCTGTCTGAATATCATTCATCCTGTCCATGACATGAGTCACAGAATATAAGGAAAATACAGCCTTTGAACACATAATGAAATGCCATGCTATACAGCATTCAGCTCCAAAGGTAACCAAAATCTTTTCAACAGCTGAATTTGCCACCTCAAAAAAATGTCTCCTCAGTGTGAAGAGAGGGGTCCTAATTGCTCTACATGCTGTGCACTTTTACATTTTTGAAAAAGAGACAATTTCTGTACAGGTTTGGAAGCTTAACAAACTGTGATCACTGTTTTTTCTTTGCAGACAGAGTAACAGTCCCAAGTTTGCTGCTCTTCTCTCTGTATCCTCACCATGCAGCACAGAGCTGGAAGTAATCTTCTGCAAGAATGCCCCAGTAGCAGGTATCTCCCCTCTGAAACAAAGAGAGTTTGACACTTAGTACTGTAGTCACCGAGACTTCTCTGCTCAGTCAAGGACTAGCTCTTGCTTGGGATAGTTTATTTAATCACAATTTAAGCCTTAAAACAAGAGTCTGGAATATGAGTAGAACTTCCAGAGGAAGTCAGCCTAAGACATTCTAGTATGCTGTGCAGCTACTTTACTGTGATCCATCTTTATTTTTCCAATCCACTCAACAGTACCCAGACTGGCTTCTGGAATTCTCAGGCATTTTCAATAAAACATATACGGGAGCTGAAATGCAGGTTTCTCTGTGATGACTGTTGTTCATGTTTTATCTTAATTTTATGCTGTATATGCTATAAGTCAGAATATATGTTTCAGTATTCCAAGATAGTTCAATTTCTGTAATGTAAAAAACATGATCTATTCTGGGGAAAACAGTTCCCGTTACTTACTGTGACTATGACCATACATTAACTTCACTTAACGTATATTATCTAGAGCTATATGATGGATGTCTTCAGCTATTTATAAGTTCTGCTAAAAACCAACAGATTCCAAGCTCCCTCCATTGGAGAGAAAAACATTCAGAGTTCTGCACCTGGCTCATTGCATGGCTCTAACAATATATTGTTCCAAACAGGCTCTAACAATATATTGTTCCAAACAATCTCAAAAAACAAGGTCATTTAATTATTACATGGAATAAAACTCCCTATAAAAATTAACATTTTCTTAAACTTCAAGAAACTACATTTACTTTATTTCTAGTTTCATAGTATGCACAGTGAATTTTGTTTTAGTATTTAATAATTTTATTCATTTAATAGGATTTCTAAATACATGGTGGCCCTAGGTAGCCCTGCTTGACCAGGGGGTTGAATCAGGTGACCTCCAGATGTCTTTTTTGACCTTAACCATTCTGTGATTCTACAATACATAAAAATGTATTTAAAAGTCATCAGGGCAATTTAGGAATAGATAGCCAGTTTCTTCTGGTACTGCTCCCTTGATTTTGACTATCTACCGTCATTATTAGAATGGCTGTTAAATGAGGCTATGCCTTTATTGTCCCTTCTGTAGTCACTTATTTGGTTCTGTCTGGTTTCACTATCTGAAGTCAGAGAGTTTGGATTTGAGCAGATCTCCTTGGGCCCCAGATCTTACCATTTTTTTTATTTGATAAAGTGTTCTTTGGAAAGACGGTTTAAAAATGATCTCATGAAGGTGGAAGTGTCCAGCTACCTGTCTATCTCTGCACCTTTGGATACTTCTCATCATTACAGGATTGAGAAGGTATTGAATGGGTAACCAGTTATTGACTGTATTCAGTTCTCCATTGTTCTGCTGACAGAATGCCAATTCAACTCAGACACCAGAGTCGAAAGCATAGCTTATTTTACTGTTATTAATTAAAGAATATAACCATGTAATACAGAAAATAAGCAATAAGAAAAATACAGAATAGTACACTTAATTATTACTACCTAGTGTTAATTATAGAAAATAAGAATAAGCAAGGTAAAGAACCTAATCATTACTACACGACAGGGAGAATAGTGATTAAGAAAGATACATCACCAATTACAAGCATTACCAACGTCCAGATCCACAGCCACTGGGGAGCCCTGGTTGCAACGAGGATTTGGAGTACCTTTCCCTGCAAGAGGGAAGTCCTATGCAGTGCGTCCATCCGTAGGTGAGGCTTAAAAAGTCACATCAAGAGGGTCCAGCCTTATTTATATACCAAAAACCAGCAACTTTTCTTTGAGTGGAAACATCTGGTTTCATCCTCCTGTTGGATTCCACCCAAAGCCTGGCCAGGGCCTGGGGGGTGGAAACCAAGGGAGTTTCTAACAGGGCCACACACTTGGTTTCTCAGACTTGAACAAGGCTAAACAAGGGAAGTTGGATAAACATTCTCACAACATTTCATCCTCACTAGTGCTTACATTTTGCCTAAGCTGTGTCTTTCACTAGTGAGCATACATATTTTGTTAGTGATCAGATACTAACTAATAAATGCTAGTGGTAATACAGATTTTACTAATTAGCAGATACCAACAATGGGTAATGTTTGGTTGTGAGCTTGATCTAGAGGTCAACTTTTTTTCAGGGCCTATTATTCAGTCCCTAACACTACATCCATATGCAAATCAAAAACTAAAAATGTTTAATGACAGACAACATACAGTATATGACTGCATTGCAATGGCTCTGCTTTATCAGATGTGTAAGATCCTACGTTTGAAGTTTGCAAAAAAAATCTGTATTGTAGTTGAAATTATATGACTAGGAATCTAATATGTGAGCTGAATCCTTTGAAACAAGAATGAGATGAATAATGCTAGTTCTATATCAGCCTTTTTACAAAGTTTGAAAGAACATGTAAAAAAGCTCAATGGTCATTATTTTAAAACTGTTAATACTATAATGACAACAAAATGGCATGGTATGTTTATTTCCATGAGAAGCATTATAAATAAGAACAAGAAATTAAATAATACTCATCTATTTCACTTGGCCTAAAGCATAACAGCTCTGATTAGAAAAATTCTGGATTAAAAAAAAAAACAAAACCAAAAAAACAAAACAAAACCACCCACAAACTAGAAGAAAGTTTCAAAATCAGAATCACCTTCCGGATCATCACTGACACAAAAGTGAGGGAAACATCATTTTGTAAAAACATAGTGTTTACGTACAGGATAGAAAGAAGTGTTTGGTTTTTTTTAAAAACAAATATCACAAAGGACACAGTCTTCTTCCTAGAACAGTACCCTTACTGGAAGAATGGTTAGAAACTAGCTTTGTATGAAGAGAACACTGAGTGAAAAAGTTAGGCGATACCTCCTAAAAGAAAGGAGCTCAATACTGATGACAGAGAATCACGAACATATCACAAAAAGCAACATATCACACAAAGCAACACAGCAACAGAGGATCCCAGAACTGACAAAGAATGAGCTGTCTTGTCTAGCATGTGTGTCCCTCTCAGTGTCTTGCACAGAGTATGTGAAGATTTTATCCTAAAAGCAGCAAATCTTAATATTTCAGCATATGGAAGATGCTTTCCCCAGCTTGTAATAAATTATTCTTTGCCTCTGTGTAATTGTAACCACTGGCTTAAGGGACAGAACACTTCAAATCTTATTAAATTCTAAAGCAAGAAAATCTTGCTTGCTGTGTTAGCTTTAACATTATAAGGTAAATTATTCAACATGAGTCACTTAGAAAATGCAACCATAAATTACATTAACAGATATTTCTTACTATTCACTCTTTTATATTAAAGAAAGTAATTTTGACATTTTATTTCAAGTAAATGAATGACAAACTGAAGTTTGTGAAACTCTTCCTTTATGGTGCCAGTAATATAAAGAAAGAATGATTAACAAAATATTTTTTCTGTCAACTAGGGATATCTCTTCTGGAAGATTGTGAAGGTACTGAAAACACCTATGCAATTTCTAGGAACTCTAGAAGCTTATTTCAGAAAAATTGGTAACCATCCCTTAGTTTAACTACCACATCTTAGCCAAAACTAAACAGTTGCTAAAGGAAACATCTCATTACTGAGTCGCATGACCATGGCATTGAGTTATCCTTATGTGCATGCTATTTATACTTACAGTTGCCTTTTACCAAAGATAAAGCAGATACCAAAATGCCCCAGATGAAGAGCAAATTCGAAACACAAAACTGTGTATAATGGGAAATATTAAGCATAACAGCAAATATAGTTTGTGTCTCTTAAATCCTTGGTGATCTATGAGATGAGTCCAGGAATGGACACAAGAAGATATCAAGAGACAAGTAATCATTACAGTTCAGGAATGGAGCTCAGTCTTGTACACTCTGAAGAAACACTGAGTATTTTACAAGGTACTAATTGGTCAAAGCATGCAAGTGAGTGCCCCAGTGATTTAAAAGAATTTAATTTCCATGAATAAATACAGGCAAGGAACAGTAAGTTTATTCTAAGGCTTGTGTAAATCAGATATCTGGAAACAGCATCTTTATGGTGTCAAAATTCACAGTTAAACAAGTTAGCAAATGTTATTCCAGCTATAGACAGGGGCTGTAGCATCCAGTTTGGACCAGTCCAGGTCACCACAGGCAAAACTTTCCAAGTCTTAAATAGAATAGCCTGAAATATTATTGTAGAAACTGAAGACTAAATCCCAAATATATATTTAAAAAAAAAAAAAAAAAGCATCATACATAAACCTTATCTAATGAAATAACTTGGTGACATTTTTCATATTGTTTTGAGGATTTTCATGATACAGTACAAAGATAAACCAAGCCTAAACTGTGTGGAATTACTATTATTAAAATAAATTTAAAAACCTGGTCAACCAAAAAAATTCAAAGCAAAAAGAAGTGATAGTCACATTCACCACTAGATGCGTTTCAAAGTTGAGAAAGTATTTAAGATTCTCTCTAGTACACACTAAAACTAACAAAGACAATGTCCCTCCACTGATTTAATGATACATACATACAACAAGGCTATAAGCTAATTTATGAACAAAAAAACTGTCAAACTGTTTAACAACAGGCAATGAGAGGAAAGACTAACATTGATATCGACACTTTCTGACACTAGTGCAATGTAATAAAAAGAATCAAAAGATTACTTCAATTTCAAACACCAACACCTTCCCCTCCCCAATATATTTTAAACTGTTTTCCTTCTCTTCTTACTTGCTTCAACTAATTTAGACTGTTTAGCTATTAGATGAAAGAAAGTCTTCTGTTTTTTACTTGCTTAAGGTCCCTGGATTTCTGACTGGTAGAGTATGACAACAACCCCGTGCACGGCTACGGGCTTGGGGAGGTGTGGCTGAAGAGCTGTCTGGAAGAGAATCACAGAATCATCTAGGTGGGAAAGGACCTTGAAGATCATCCAGTCCAACCATTAACCTCACACTGACAGTTCCCAAATACACCATATGCCTAAGCTCTATGGTCAACCCAACTCTTAAACACCTCCAGGCATGGGGACTCCACCACGGCCCTGGGCAGCCCATTCCAATGCCTAACAACCCGTTCTGGAAAGAAATGCTTCCTAATATCAAGTCTAAACCTTCCCTGGTGCAATTTGAGGCCATTCCCTCTTGTCCTGTTGCTTGTTATTTGGTTCAAGAGACTCATCCCCAGCTCTCTGCAACCTCCTTTCAGGGAGCTGTAGAGGGCGATGAGGTCTCCCCTCAGCCTCCTCTTCTCCAGACTAAACACCCCCAGTTCCCTCAGCCGCTCCTCATACGACCTGTGCTCCAGACCCTGCACCAGCTTCATTGCCCTTCTCTGGACACGCTCGAGTCATTCAATGTACTTTTTGTAGTGAGGGGCCAAAACTGAACACAGGAATCGAGGGGCGGCCTCCCCAGTGCCCAGTACAGGGGTCAGATCCCTTCCCTGTCCCTGCTGGCCACGCTATTGCTGACACAAGCCAGGATGCCATTGGCCTTTTTGGCCACCTGGGCACACTGCTGGCTCCTGTTCAGCCGGCTGTCAATCAACACCCCCAGGTCCCTCTCTGACTGGCAGCTCTCCAGCCACTCCTCCCCAAGCCTGTAGCGCTGCTGGGGGTTGTTGTGGCCCAAGGGCAGCCCCCGGCATTTGCCCTTATGGAAACTCCTCCAGTTGGCCTCAGCCCATGGCTCCAGCCTGTCCAGGTCTCTCTGCAGAGCCTCCCTACCCTCGAGCACATCAACACTCCCACCCAACTTGGGGTCATCTGCAAACTCACTGAGGGCGCACTCGATCCCCTCGTCTAGATCATCAATAAAGGTGTTAAACAGGAGTGGCCCCAAAACCGAGCCCTGGGGGACACCACTCGTGACCGGCCACCAACTGGATTTCCCTCCGTTCACCACAACTCTCTGGGCCCGGTCATCCAGACAGTTTTTTACCCAGCAAAGCGTGTGCCCATCCAAGCCTCGAGCAGCCAGTTTTGCCAGGAGAATGCTGTGGGAAATGGTGTTCAAAGGCCTTACTAAAGTCAAGGCAAACAACATCCACAGCCTTTCCCTCAAGCTGACAGGCCTGTAATTTCCCGGATCATCCTTCCAGCACTTCTTATAGATGGCGTCACATTGGCCAGTTTCCAATGTGTTGGGACGTCCCTGGTCAGCCAGGACTGCTGATGAATGATGGAAAGCAGCTTAGCGAGCACCCCAGCCAGCTCCTTCAGCACCCTCGGGTGTATCCCATCCAGTCCCATAGACTGGTGTGTGTCCGTGTGAAGCAGCAGATCAATGACTGTCTCCTGGATTGTGGGGGGTCATTCTCCCAGTCTCTGTCTTCTGGCTGAGGAGGCTGGATTCCTTCAATACTAGTCTTATTATTAAAGACTGAGGCAAAGAAGGCATTAAGCTCCTCAGCCTTCTCCTCATCGCTTGTTACCATGTGTTTCCTCCTGCATCTAGCAGGGGATGGAGACTCTCCCTGGGCTTGTCCTTGATTGCTGAAGCCATATTAATTTCCAGTTGGGCTTTAGCCCTCCTGATTTCCACCCTGCATAGCCTCACAGCCTCTCTGTAATCACTGTGTGTGGCTAGCCCCTTCTTCCAAAGGCTGTAAACTCTCCTTTTCTCCCTGAGTTACAGCCAAAGCTCCCTGTTCAGCCAGGGTGGTCTTCTCTGGCGCCAGCTTCTCTTACAGCACCTGGGGACCGCCTGCTCCTGAGCCATGAAGATTTCCTTCTTAAAGAGCGTCCAGCCTTCCTGGGCCCCTATACTTTTCAGGAGAGTCTCACAAGGGATCCTTTCAAGCAGGTGCCTAAACAAGACAAAGTCATCCCTTTGGAAGTCCAGGATTTCAGTTCTGCTGTCCCCTCTCCTGGCCTCTCTAAGAATAGAGAACTCTCCTATTTCATGATCTCTGTGCCCTAGTTGGCCTCCAACTGCCACATCCTCCACCAGCCCTTCTCTGTTCACAAAGAGGAGATCCAGCAGGGCACCTTCTCTGGTAGGTTCACTCACAAGCTCTGTCAGGAAGTTATCTCCCACACATTCCAGGAATCTCCAGGACTGGTCCCACTCTGCTGTGTTGTATTTCCAGCAGATGTCTGGGAAGTTAAAGTCACCCACAAGAACAAGGGCAAGCGATTGTGGGATTTCACCTAAATACCTATGGAATATTTCATCCATCTCTCTGTCCTGGTTGGGTGGCCTATAGTAGACTCCTACTACAACATCTGCCCCGCTGGCCTTCCCCCTGATTCTAATGCAAAGACACTCCACCCTGTCTTCACTACACCTGTGCTCGAAGCAATCATAACAGCCCCTAACATACAGCACCACCCCACCGCCTGTCCTTCCCTGTCTGTCCCTCCTAAAGAGCTTGTAGCCATCAATTAGCACACTCCAGTCATGGGAGACATCCCACCTTGTTTCTGTAATAGCAACAACATATAATTTTCCTGTTTCATCACATCTTCAAGCTCTTGTTTGTTACCCATGCTGTGTGCCTTGGTATACAAGCAATTCAGATGGCCTTATGTTTTGCCCCCTTCCCCCTTCAAATCTAGTTTAAAGCTCCATCAATGAGCCCAAATAACTCCTGCCCCAAGATCCTGTTCCCCCTCTGGGGGAGCAACAGGGACAGAAGGATCTGGAGGTTCTAATTGACAGCAGCTGAACATGAGCCAGCAGTGTGCCCACGTGGCCAAGAAAGCCAACGGCATCCTGGCTTGTGTCAGAAACAGTGTGACCAGCAGAAGTAGGGAGGTGACAGTCCCCCTGTGCTCTGCACTGGTGAGGCCACACCTGGAGTATTGTGTCCAGTTTTGGGCACCTCAATACGAGAGAGATCTCGAGGTGCTGGAGAGAGTGCAGAGGAAGGCAACGAAGCTGGTGAAGGGCCTGGAGAATAAATCATATGAGGAGAGATTGAAGGAGCTGGGATTGTTTAGTTTGAGGAAGAGAAGGCTGAGGGGAGACCTCATCACTGTCTACAGCTACCTGAAAGGACATTGTAGAGAGGTTGGTGCTGGTCTCTTCTCACAGGTGATTAATGACAGAACGAGAGGGAATGGCTTTAAACTGCAACAGGGGAGGTTCAGACTGGACATTAGGAAAAAATTTTTCACAGGAAGAGTGGTCAGACAGTGGAATAGGCTGCCCAGGGAGGTGGTGGAGTCACCATCCCTGGATGTGTTTAAGGGTCATTTATTGAGATGCTGGGGGATGTGGTGTAGGGGAGAACTTTGTAGAGTAGGGCTGAGGGTTGGACTGGATGATCCCTAGGGTCTTTTCCAACTTGAATGATTCTGTGATTATAATTTGTAAGGGGTTTTTACCTATTTCAGAATTTTGATTTCGTGAAACTTCACCTGGGCTCATATATGCCTTCAGTCATATCAGTAAAAATTTTCATTGCAAGCTGCTCCATGTGACTCCATAGAAAATATTCAGTAGTTTCCTGCACTTTTCCTTTTTCCTCTTATTTCTCCACCTTTTAGTTTCATATATGTATCATTTTGTTCCTCACACTTGAAGAATTCTACCTCAGACTCCCTAAGTCCCCAATTATTTTCCAAGACCCATTGCCTATCAAATGTACCTACAGACAAACGGTACTCTGTAATGTAAGATACTATAGTCCTATTACTCAGTAATCAATATCTAATTTTTCTGATTAATAACTTCTTCTTAAGTGAAGAGTTAGTGCTGTGGTTTGAACTCAGCCAGTAACCAATCAGCATGTGGCAAGTTGTTTACTTCTCCTCTCCCCTTCCCCCATGAAATAGGGGAGGGACAAAAGAAGAAATACATAGGTTGAATTAAAAAAAAACCAAAAACAACAACAACAAAAAAAAAAAAAAAAAAAAAAAACAAACAAAAAAAAAAACACTAACAAAACCAACAGTAACAATAGTAGGTCCCAAGTGGGTGAAACGCAGCAGTGGTTTACCGAGCGCAGCGACAGGTACACAGCCTGCCCCACCCCCCCAGCTGCGATCCGACCGCACCAGAAAATCCCACCACACTGACCCAGAAACTGGAACGGGCATGAGAGAGCCCGTGTCCGCCTGTATACTGAGCATGACATCACGTGATGTGGAATACTTCAGTGATCGATCCCAGCCAGGCCCTCCAGATGTGCTCCCTCTCAGCCCAAGGAAAGTTAACTCTATCCTTGCCAAAACCAGTACAGTTAGGAAAGAAGTTTTGAAGAAATGGGATGACATGTTTCAGAATTACACTCACCATTCTAAAACAGGAGCATGATACTGATGTTTACCTATCTTTTTTCTTCGGTCCTTCTCCTAACATTATTCTTATTTTCCTTATCTGTGTGCTAAAATTAATTCAGAAAGTTGTGGTATACTGAAAATAATTTCAATTGTACTGCTTCAGTTTGTTTTTTTCCCAAAAATGAGTTTCCTTTAGTCTTTTATCTTCTCATTCAAACTAAGTAAACATATTTAGTGAGAGAATATCACATGTTATTAAGCCTTATTTATTTATCCTGTTTTTAAACCCTATTTTTTTACTGGGATACGAGATACTTTCCTAAGTGGGCTTTCTAGATATTTGAATAAGCAAAACTTCCACAACTTTAGGAAACTTGTTTTGAACGACCAGTGCTATATGTAACTGCAAAAGGTCTTCCTGTAGTTTCTTGTGAAAATAGAAATTTGGTCAAAACATACATGGTATTTCAAGACAACCCTGATGAACTCTGCAACATCTTTTTGAATAAATATTATTCTTTTTGTCTTCTTAATGAGGAAGAGTACCTAAAATTTGACTGCAGTGATAAACATGTTGCTTTGGGTTTTTTTCCTCCCCAGTAAGTCATTGTGTTTAGAGATTTTAATGTCTTACATGAAATATAAAATAAAGAGTGGGATATGTAAATTAATGGATATAGTTGTAACAAGAACTTTGCACATTGCTGATAAGTATTCTATAAAAATCTTTAGTGTGGAAACACTCTCACACTAGTGTGGTGGAATAACTGTTTTGCTTTGTGAAAATACAGGTCTAATCAGGTTGCTAAGTCTATAGGAGTTCATTTGAGATCCAACAGTAAAATCTAGGTACTGCTGTTTAAACTTGTTTGAAACTGAACTTGGCAGACCACTCCAATCTATTGTAATTAACACTTCATTGCAAGGGGGTTTCCTTTCCTTCAGTGTCTTAATTTTCACCTTGTCCACCATTTCTTGAGGACAATGAACAATTTTCCTGGGGTGTAAGTCAACTGTGGGTTTGTTCAGTGGCAGATTTCTACACTAAGTAAACATCTATGTGTATGTATTTCTTTGGAAGTGTTACTGTACAGATTTATTTCCAGCAAGTGACTTTGTTTTCTATTTTAAAGATACATAGACCTCACTGAAAACAGAGTCAACAACAGTGGATACTGAAGCCTGATATTTGTGCAGAGAAATCACACAAAAGTCAAGGTACCTGACACTATTAAAGACAGTTCTTCAAAGACCTCTAGGTGACAAGGACTAGACAAAGGAGATTTTGTATAAAATTCTTTTGACTATATTGTTAATGACACCTGATGGAGGGTGAAATATTTCCTTATTCATTTAAACTGTGATGCAGAAAAGCATCTAAGTATTAACTCAGCTCTGTTAGAGCCTGACATGCCACTTTCCCTGCTGATTCTACTGAGAAAGGTCTACCTAAAATTTATCAATTTGATTCATATTACTAAAAATGTTTTTGTAATATCATACTGAAAATCGTATCTTAAGAACTGGACAAAAGAAATCAAACACAAGCCCATTAAGCATTTAGGATAATCAGTAAGATTTCATAGACAGTTACAACTCAAGCATGCCTGAACCTCCAGCTCCCACATTATCTTTTGTTTTCAGGCGTCCTGTATTTGAATTTACTACATGCAACACATTTCCTGCAGTCATCAGGCTTAACTGGGTCCAGTGTTTCAAAGATGTCCCTTAGGAAGTGTGGTCAGTGCTGAGCAGAATTTTAACTTTTTCTAAATATATGTACAGTCTTATCAAAGGGAGTATAGAGTCATAACCAACTAAAGATTCTGGTTAGTTTTCAGTCCTGGACGTTCCTGTTTTCCTTTGAGCATTGAAAAATCCGTTCACTCTGAAAAAACATTTAGAAGTGTTTTGCACCATCTGAAGTGTTTGCAAAAGATTATTCTGTCAGTTTTATCTCTTTCGGTTCATGTACCTTCAATTAATGATTTAATTAACAAAAAAGTCAATTATTTAATAAATGAAACACCAACACCCTTCTTCTATCAGCTCAAATATAAAGTTGAGGCCAGAACTGATGGCAAAATCATAGAATGGTTTGGGTGGGAAAGGATCTTAAGTATCGTCTAGTTCCAACCCCTCTGCCCTGGGCAGGGACACCTTCCACCAGATCAGGCTGCTCAAAGCTTCCCCCAAGCTGGCCTTGAACACTGCCAGGAAGGGATCACCCACTGTGGCAACTGAGGCACGGACTCTCCATTGAAGAGGAAAAGGAAAGACCCTTTATTATTACAATAGTTCATACTTATGCTCTCGCCAAAGCTCTTCATAATTAACAAATCAGCAATTAGACAGGTATCAACCTTTTCTCCTATCAGCATAAGACCACTCTAACACACGCTGTGCAGACCAATCACCTTCTTGTTCATGCACCGTTCACACGGCGGTAACTTCTTACAGTTCAGTACTTTTCCACAGTTCAGTGTTGCAGCTGTCCATTGGTTTTCCCTGCCACATTGGCACAACTCAGCAGTTTCTTATCTATCTTCCAAGGCCTGTTTTCCATCAAAGCCTAGCAGTTTCTCAGAGGCTGTGTAAGGCTGACAGGCCAATGCCTCCCACAACCCACAGCTTCTCTGGGAAACCTGTTCCAGTGTCTCACCATCCTTACAGAGAAGGGTTTATTTCCTATATCTAACCTAAATCTACCTCCTTTCAGTATAAAACCATTACCTCTTGTCCTATCACTACATTCCCTGATAAAGAGACCCTCCCCATCTTTCCTGTGGGCCCCCTTTAAGTACTGGTAGGCTGCTGTAAGGTCTCCCCAAAGCCTTCTCTTCCCCAGGCTAAACAACCCCAGCTCTCTCCACAAATATCTACATTACCTTTATATGTTTAGCAAGAAAGCATATAACCCATGAAACAAATTAATTTCTATTGAGAAATTATTTCAGTTGTCCTGGGTTTTCTCAGATTCTCTTCTGCTGCCACAGATCAAAATTTCATGATACACTGATAAATCACCAGAACCAGATGCTATATTTTTCATCAAGATATAACTGTGCATTGTTATACTATACTTAGGTAGTTAATAATTTAGAACTAGGAAAAAGTTACTGATGGGATGAAACAAGAGAATAAAGTTAGTTTGGACTAAAACTTTCCTTATATATCTACATTTCCTAGTTTTATTTCAAAGTCCACAGTATCAACACCTACACAGTTTATCTTCCCTTTTTTTATCAATACACCAATCACTTCTTTATTCATCATTTTGCTACATGCAACATTGCTAAAATAAAAGGATTCATCACTTCGGATAACAAAAAAAATTTCTGCACTAACCTCCCAGCACTGCATGAGTGTATAGTCTAGACTGAAAATTTAACAATATGGCCATAGAACTATTTCTGCTAAATGTTCATCCATGAAAACATAAACGTGATACACAGGGGTGTCCATATGATGAATTAAGGAGCAATACATTTAACATATCTTTGCCATAAGTCTTCAGTGGGTCACAAGATATTTACCCTTAAACCTATCATCAGCTACTAAGCAGACTAATTGAGAACTATAGTAAACCATAAGTCAGAATTTATTAGTTTTAATGGTAAGTAAAACCATCCAAAATTTTAGTTCTGAAAATAGAGTGAAATTTTTAACAGGACTCTGTTCCTTAATAGCCTGAATATTAAGTTTAAATTTATCTGAGCTGTTAAATCCTACTCTTTTTCTATCAGAGTTCAGTTCCTAAACTATTTTTGAGAATGGGACATAGGTCCCATTTTTATGTAACTGTAGTGTAAAAGAAGTTTAGCATAGAATGTAACAAAGGTGAAGAAGGAAGAGAAACAAAAGGATTTTATATTTATCTTCTAAAAATGAAGACAAGCTTTTCAGAAATGTCATAGTACTGGTTCACTCTTCAACTTAGTTCATGCAGATCCTTGCCTATATTACTAAAGTGCTATGCAAAACTACAGAAAAGGAGTCATGAACTCAATACAAGAATTGTATGAGAATAAGGGAATCAGGTTTGATCTATCTGCCACAAACATTCCAGGTTTTTTACCTGGAACATGCTCTGGAAAATCCAAATACACTTTCTGAAAGTTTATCACATCATCATATACTTCACTTTTCCTTGAAATATTTAAAGCTACCTTAAGTTAGCGATGCTTTATTTAGTTTCCGCTCACCTCTTTCTGAGGTAACAGCTGCAACCCATTGCCTTTAAGAAGAGTTCAGGACTGATTCCTAAATTTTAAAGCAATGCTATCACTTTGTTACAGCTAGAATGTAACTATTACCTATAATCCACTCAAACCTTTTGCTTATATTTTCCTGGGCGATAAAAGCCATACTATTTGAAGTGTACCATATGCCACAGATATATAAACTATCAGGCATATTCTGTTAAATCTAAAGAAAAGTAAAGCCCTGAGAAACGTATGTTTCAAGAAAGACTTTAAAAAGTCTTACCTGGTAAAAAAATCTCACAATGAAAGTTGAAATAGTAAAACAACTCTTCCACAGAAAATCCACAAGAATGACAAATTTACTCCAATTAAACAAAAGTATTACCCCACAAGGTTTTTTTCTTTCAAATTACCATTATAAAGGAGATAGCTAGGTTTTCAAGACTCTTGGGTTTTTTTCCCTCAAAGAAAGAACTTCTAGGTTTTTCTTTCTTTAAGATAATGTTGCAAAACATTCATGTTGTTGCTAGTAGTAGCATTTGGAAAAGGTAAGTATAATAATCATCATTACAAAAAATAAAAGATGAGGTGGTCTAGTGTAAAAATCCAAAAAGAATTTGAAAGAAGGACTGAATGAGGAGAAACAGAAAATTGAAAGCAAAAAACAGAAACAGTAAAATATGTTTATACTTTTTATATAAATACCTATGATAATTTTCAGGGAAATACTAGTAACCAATAAAATTTGTTGTGGATTACTAGCCATTTGTACTATGAGCTTTTTAACACAAAAGCTACTGCTGAGCCACACATCATTAAAAAATTAAAGGACCAGCCAGAAAAAGGGCACAGTACATACACTAGATGAAACATTAAGCACACTAGGAAAATATGAATGATGGTTAGAGACAATGCAATTATACATTATTTTTCAGTTTTATGTTTATATTTGATTGTGCACATCTGCAGGCAAGAACTCAAAAAAACCTACACCTTTCCTTCTTCATCATATTAAGTCAACCACATGGCATGTGCTGCTCTGGTAAAATATTTGAACTAAATAAACTGTAACTACAAAGCATTCAGTGATGGATAGCACTGTCTTCTGTGGAAACAATTCTTTTTTAAAAAAAAACAGGAAATTCTAAACACATATCCACCCATCCTATTGAATCATAGAATAACTGGATTAATTTAGAGTTGCAGTAATATCAGAACAGTCACTAAGTTTGAGTGGAAAAAAAAAAAAAATGTACAGAGACTTGACACTCTCCCAGCTCCTGAAATAATATATTATTAAAACCAAATTATGGTGTGTCAAACTGCATCACATTATGATATGATGTGGATGTATAGCAAACATAAATCCTAGACTTTGGGAAATAAATTTATGACATGCTGTGTAGTTTCATGTCATGAAGTCACAAAATTATCCTATTATACTGGAAAGAGCTTTATATCCCTCCAGTATATTTTAAACTCTCAACTGAGCAAAACTTGTCCAGGAAAGGGCCCTGATCCAGATCTTACCAAATTCATCAGATATTACATCATGGCCTTTAGTCTAAGAAGAAGATGAACAGGAAACATATTACCAATATAAAAGTTGCATCTACACTACCCAACTCAGACAGATGTGACAAAAATAAGCAGCAGAAGACAGTCTTTGTACCTATGTGTTCAAAAACTATTTACAGTCCAAGACCAATGCAGAATAGGACTCAAACGAAGGAGCAAAATTACTTGCCTGAGGTTGTACAATAGATAAATGTTAGCAGGAGAAATAAAACTATTCAGTGTACAGCTTTTTCTGGATCATGATCTCACCTTATATATATTCTTCTTAGTGACACTTCAAATATCACCTGGTTCAGTCAGAGACTCTGACACTAACAGTACAGGTGAGCCGTACTTAAACATTGCAGAGCAAAATACACCCTGCACAGAGGACCAATACCTGCAGAAAAGTTTTGTCTGCATAAAGCTGTTCCAAGAAAAGCAATGGCACTCAACACTTACACGACATGCCCCATAATTCAATGTATAAGACGCACTGTTTGCCAAAATCATGTTGTTTCAAATAAATGTGCTTTTTTAGTATCCCTACAGGCACTAGAATCATGAGAGAAGGAAGGAAAATCATGACAACAATATGAGAACAGAAAAGAGAGAAAACAGTCTTCTCCTTGTTAATGTTTCCTACTTAGCTATAATACAGATTTCTCATAGATCTGACCAGGGAGAATTGGTTACAATAGCAGGTTTCTGATTGACGGAAAAACATTTTTGTATTTAAATTACTCTCCAGTCAGCATTTAATGATTCCTTCACAACATGGTAGTCATTACAGCTTGTCTCTGACAACAGCACGAGGCATTTTAGACCCAAGATAAAATCAGAAGGATTTTTGTTTTCCCTGTTCTTATCTTCCAATATTTGTTTTCTTTACTTAAACTTAGCAGAATTTTGAGCTTCTTAGGCTTTGTCTAGCTTGACAACAAATCCATCACCATTTGACTAAGTCTCATCAACATCAGTGGTGCTGAATTTGAATCAGTTCTGAATATGACAGAAAAAATATTTAAACTCTAAAGGGAAATCTGGCACATTCTGCATTGAAACTGCTTCCTGGTCTACTGACTGGTAACTGGCCTAGCATTTGCCCATACCAGGATAGTGTCAGAAAGCCTTTGCAGCCCTGAACAAAATTTCCCCACTTGAACTCCATTCTGAGGGATAACTCTTGACAGATCAGTTAGCCAGTGCTGACATTACAATATGAACATCACTTATATCCCTCTATTTTCTTTGGGTCTTTGATCATTTTCAAGGATGATAATTCAACAGAGTTTTGGCCAAGTGTGTACCTTTCTTATGATACATATGGCAGAAATCAATGTTTAAAGGTCTCCCTTAATGACAAAGTCTTCAGATAAAGGCCTTTGTCTAATCTTTTATTATACTAAAACTGTTAGCTCTTTGGAGAAGAAATTGTCTTTTTAGTCATATGGCAATACTTTGGCTAGAATATGTGGCCCCAGTCCAGACAACAGGGTCATTCAAACTAATATTGTGTCTCTGGTGTGACCAATACAGGTTGCTCAGGGGACAGCTGAAGGCAGGTCAGATGAAGCACACAGTTGTACTTCCCCAAAATGCTGTTTTACATTTAAACTTTTAATAACAGTGGCAATTCCCATTTTTCTACATTACAGAATCACAGAATCATTAAGGTTGGAAAAGACCTTGAAGATCATCTAGTCCAACCATTAACGTAACTCTGACCATTCTCAACTACACCATATCCCTAAGCATGTGTTCAGGCCATTCTCTCTTGTCCTATCACTTGTTACTTGGTTCAAGAGGCTCATCCCCAGCTCTCTCCAACCTCCTTTCAGAGAGCTGTAGAGGACGATGAGGTCTCCCCTCAGCCTCCTCTTCTCCAGACTAAACACCCCCAGTTCCCTCAGCTGCTCCTCGTACGACCTGTGCTCCATACCCTGCACCAGCTTCGTTGCCCTTCTCTGGACACGCTCGAGTCATTCAATGTCCTTTTTGTAGTGAGGGGCCCAAAACTGAACACAGGAATCGAGGGGCGGCCTCCCCAGTGCCCAGTACAGGGGTCAGATCCCTTCCCTGTCCCTGCTGGCCACGCTATTGCTGACACAAGCCAGGATGCCATTGGCCTTCTTGTCCCCCTGGGCACACTGCTGGCTCCTGTTCAGCTGGCTGTCAATCAACACCCCCAGGTCCCTCTCTGACTGGCAGCTCTCCAGCCACTCCTCCCCAAGCCTGTAGCGCTGCTGGGGGTTGTTGTGGCCCAAGGGCAGCCCCCGGCATTTGGCCTTATGGAAACTCCTTCAGTTGGCCTCAGCCCATGGCTCCAGCCTGTCCAGGTCTCTCTGCAGAGCCTCCCTACCCTCGAGCACATCAACACTCCCACCCAACTTGGGGTCATCTGCAAACTCACTGAGGGCGCACTCAATCCCCTCGTCTAGATCATCAATAAAGGTGTTAAACAGGAGTGGCCCCAAAACCGAGCCCTGGGGGACACCACTCGTGACCAGCCACCAACTGGATTTCACTCCGTTCACCACAACTCTCTGGGCCCGGCCATCTAGACAGTTTTTTACCCAGCAAAGCGTGTGCCCATCCAAGCCTTGCGCAGCCAGTTTCACCAGGAGAATGCTGTGGGAAACAGTGTCAAAGGCCTTGCTAAAGTCAAGGTGAACAACATCCACAGCCTTTCCCTCATCCAATAAGCAGGTTGCCCTGTGGTAGAAGGAGATCAGGTTTGTCAAGCAAGAGACTGTCAACAAAGAACATTTCTTTAAAATTCCCAGAATACATACAATTACTATTCAGAAAATATAAATCCAAATAATGGGTGTCAGAAAATTACTGTGAGCTGACA